>NC_083714.1:95953962-96256298 GCF_033118175.1 Dama dama | reverse complement strand
GTGGGCTCATAAAATATAAATGTATATATATATGTATATGAATGTCTTAGGAGTCATGTTACTAGCTGAACAGGTGATGACATAAGAACCTTGGGCCCTGCTTCAATCCCCTTATTTCAATGTGTGTGTGTTTGCTGACCCCAATTCAAAAGTTTAAGTTTAATCACATGATTAACCTTATGTGATGTGCTTATATAAAATAGGTGAATTTTGCTATTTTAACTCTCATCAGGCAGGTTCATATCCAAATTCTGTGGCTGAGACTTGGCAAGTACCTTCCTGTAGACCTTGTGGCTAGACACTCCCTCTTCTTTTTATTTTCCTCTTAAAAAGATGGTTTTCTTTTTCCAGCACATGCCTTATCTTTCATTAAAATTCCAATGTCATCTTTGTGCTGTTTATATATAGACCCTTTCCACAGTAGCATAATTTACACTGGTCTGCTGCCTGTGTCCATCCCACTTACATCCCTGGGGCACTGCTTTCTCCTTCATAAGTCATTGTTTATTTAAGTCTCTTGTGTCTTTGCACACGAATGCTAACCTTATCTTCTTACGGCATCTATCTCCAGGACACCACTGGAAGGGAAGATGACAGAAGAGGGTTTGTCTACCGAACTGTAGTAACATTTCATTCCTGTCTCCTTAAGACAGGCAGAAGCAGAGATGGACTATCAAAACATGCAACAGAGCCAGATGCAGAAACAGCCAGAGACAAGACAGCCTGACACAAAAGCAGAGATAGCTGGTCAGGCAGGCTGAGAAAGCCCAACAGATGGACAGACTCAGATATTATACCTCCTCCCCCAATAGAGACAGGTAGAAAGGGATACACAGAAAGGGGCAGACAGAGACAGGTAGAAATAGATGGAGACAGAGACAGGGAGGCAGAGGAAGCCAGGCACAGACAGGGACAAAGAGACACACATTCAAACTAAGGCAAAGAATGATGGTTGCAGACAGAGACAGGGAGACAGGCAGAGGCTGATTGACACAGATAGAAAGACAGAGACAGACAGACTGAGAGACAGAGAAAGACAGAGGCACACTGAAAGACAACACACATATAGAGATAGTGATGGAGAGAGAGTCAGAGAGAAACAAGGTTGGGGCGGGGGTGGGGGGGCTGGGGAGAAAGACAGAGACAGATGGGACAGAAAGGGAAAGACAAAGACAGACAGATGGAGAAAGAGACACGGAGAGATACAGATACAGAAGCACTGGAGAAATACAGAGACAGAGACAGAAACATAGAGACCCAGACACAAACAGATTGTCAGAAACAGAGAGAAACAGAAAGATATGGACAGTAAGACAGAGACAGAGAGTGACAAAGAGGCAGTCAGAGACAGAGACTGAGGTAGACAAAGACAGAGGTAGATAGAAATTAGACAGGGATGCAGACAGACATAATAGAGAGAGATAGGGGATGACAGAGAGAGCGGCAGACATACAGAGAGGGAAAGACAGAGACAGGGATAAATCCTCATCATTGTCAAGGACCATGTGGTATCCCATAGGGGTACATCTCCTTTAGTGTGGCGTTTAGTTTGCTGTTATTTAGCTTGATGGTTTCCTGTAGCGTTACCATTTGTGCTGCCTCCCCATCTCCCCATGCCTTTACGAAGAGGCTAACAAAATGAGTGTCAATGTGGGAAACGCTTTCTTCCTCATCCTCAGCAGTCAAAAAGAAAAGAAAAAAAAAAGTGAAAAACTAGAGACAGGTATTGGATAAATTGCCCAAACTGGCAAATGGCAACAGTCAGGGTTTGTGAGAGTTTAAATGTTTAAGTGAGTGTATTTCAGCTGTCACTGTGCATTATTGAACATCTTTCTACTGTAAACAGCAACAAGCAATTTAAGGATTTAAAGCTCATTGGGTAGGAAAACAAAAGCAGATCTTTCAGTCAAGGTATATTTGTAGCTAAGTAGTCTCTGAATTTCCCAAGTGAGGATACCTCTGTTTAGATGAAATGGCATCTTGGCATTCAGCTCAAGAAAAAGTAATCTCAAATTGCTTAGAGAGTTTATATAAAGAAAGTGAAATTTTTTACTGAAAAAAAAAAAACTTTTTACCTTTCAACTGAATCATGACTTACTCTACTCCCCAGTTATTTAAAAAAATAAATAAAATGAAGTCTATTGTTTGTAGTTGGTTAGGTATACGGAATATAAGGGAACACGAGAAAGGGTAGGGGGATGCAAAACTAAGGGCAAACATCGAAGGATGCAACAGCAGCTTCCTGATTGAACCATTTCCTATAACTAACTGTCATGTAAATATTACTCTAATACTAGTATGTGGGTTTGGGATAATGAAGCCTTTCAAATCTCCTTAAAGAGTAAAAAAGAATGAATGAATGAAGTCAAAAGTAATTTGTTCACTGAATGACAACAGATAAAATCTAATTGGGAAGAGAAACAAACCACCGGTAAGGAAAATTCTGATTTCAACCAAGTAAAACATTAAATCTGGTGACTAATTTTTTTTGTTCATCTTCTATTAATTTATCACACTCTTTCCAAGCATGTATTTATTATTTGTATGGATTCTTAAATAGAGTTTTCCATTCTTTGACCTCAAAATAACATTTCATTGAGGGAGGGAATGGGATGGTGACAATTTGCAAGTTAACAGTAATCAGAAACCAACAAATTCAAATCGTGACTAGTGTGCTTCTCCTTTTGTGACAAAAACACTTTTTATCTTACCCTTTTGATTACTAGTGTGAACGTCTTGTCTTTTGATCCCACTTCCAGATGCCAAATAATTCCCATTATAATTCAAAAGCATTCCTTTCCAGAGGTTACCAGACCTGTTTTTAAGCAGGAAAGTCTTTCCAAGTACAATTCGAACGTTAAATGTTTCTGAAGGGCAAAGGCCATCAACGTGCATAAAGAGTGCTTTCTGGTGCATAAATAATTCATGACTGTATGCCACAGAAAAAACTCTATCTAGTACGGAGATGTCCTCATAGAATCAATCTGCTGTCTTCCACTCCATCCCCAATATAGGGCTGTATAAGATTTGAAATGTCTTTCTAGGGTTAAAATGCTAGGAAAGTCAAAATAAAGTCTAACTAACATCAAGATATGATATAAAGTCAACTAACCTGAGAATATTGAGGAACAACCAATAAAGAGAAGATCATCAGTGTAGCCTGGGTGTGTTCACATAGTGAGAGATCATGGAAACCAAGTACGACACTCAGTGGCAAGAAATGGGGCAAGGGAAGCAATCCAAAGGATGCTAGCGGTAGTGGTGGTAGATCCAAAGGATCTAGCATCCAAAGGATGCTAGTGGTAATGGTAGAGTGAGGCAGAGTGGCTCTAAACACACGAACTGAAAGAGAAACCAAACTGTTTCTTTAACATTCATTTAATCACACTAAAGGAAATGCATATTTTAAAAGAGTTTCACTAACAGTAGTAGAGTAGGTAGGTTCACAGGTTCTCTCTAAAGTCAACTGGTCTTTGACTTTGCAGAAATGATGGGAGGGGGCATTGATGGATCGTAAACCAGGAGGACAAGTTGCCACCTTAACAGCACAAATAAGTTATAAAGGTGTTGGGGGAGGGGGGCTTTAAAATTTCTCGTCTTCACAGGCTCAGGTAAACAATCTCAAATATCATGGGCTACATTTCAACAAAGACACTGACAGAACTGGGCCACCAGAGGTGGGCAAGTCCCGTTGGTCCCGCAGAAGGAGCTGGCATCTGGACAAAGCTGGTCGCCCCTGACCCCAGGAAAAAGAGCTGCTCACCTCTCTGAGATTTTGTTTTCAGGGGTCCTTACTCAGGAAAACGCCCCTCTCTGGGGAGGTACAGGAAATTACAGGTCACATATATGGGGAAAACCACATCTTCGTTCTCCAGATTCACTACCTCTAGCTCTTCATCCTTTCCCAGGGAAAGCACCTGGTATTCTGTCTCCCTCCGGAGAATGGCTCTTCCAGCCCTGTCCAAGGAGGCCAGGCGCAGGCGGAACGCGACCTTTCTCTGCCAGAGTAAGCTGACCCCAAGACCGCAAGGCTTGTTCAGCGCGCTGCGCTTGAAAATGATGCGCCGGTTGGCATAGCACACCACCAAGTCCCAGCCGAAGTTGAAGCCTGCCCACCGCCAGCTGCACTCCTCATCCCTGAAGAGCCGGCCCCCGCACCGCATGCTGGTCCTCTGGAGGTCGGACACGTAGACATCCGTGGGCCCGAGCTCTCTGGTCTGCTCAGCCCGGAGGAGGGCAAGCCACTGCTCTTTGTACACTGGGGTCAGCCACGTGGCAGGGATGAGCGCATCCTGGTCGATGGCGCGTGCTGATGGCAGGTCGCAGATTATGTAGGCAAGCCGCAGCTGCTGGAACACTGGCACGAAGGCTCTGCCCTGCTCGGTCTCCAGGAAAGGGGTGCCCTCTGACTCCTGCCTGGACCCAGCAAACCACGAGTCGGCGTCAGGCAGTAGGTCTCTGTGGGGGCCTCTCCATGTCGGCTGCAGCTGCAGGAACATCCACTTTTTCAGCGTGGTGTACACATCCATCTCTACCTCCATCACGAAGAGCTCTGAAGAGGCAATGACCTCTTTCATGAGATCCGGGCTAACTTCTCTCAATAACTCCTCACTATGCTGGGTCATCAGGTTGTCCAGCAGCCACTGAAGACACATGGCCCTGATGTTCTGGAGTCCGTAGCTCTCAGCAGAGTAGTAGTAGCTGCACACGGTCTGATCATTGACGGTGTCCTTCATGATCTCTCTGCACTGCTGAATCAGCGTGTCCAGCTGCAGCATGCTGGCTGCGGCCAGCATGGGGACCACTCGACCGGGTGGGATGAGCACAGAGTCTCGGTACAGGGAACCTAAAGCCTCGTGCAGTGCCTCACAATCAATGTTCTCGTCAGGCATCTGCAACTCTACAGTAGTCATGGTTGTCTCACGCCAAGCACCACTGAACATGCTAGCAAAGTATCCTGACTGGCACAAGTTGACCTTGTGCAGGTTCCACTCCTGCCCCAGGGCACGGATCTGCACGTCACTCCCTTCTCCTCTCAGAAAAAGTGTCTCATAAACGGACCCTAAACTGTCTTTTGCTCGCTTCCCGCGGGGCGCTTTTGTGAGCTGCCCTCCTGGGCCTGTCTTCCGCTTGTGGCCCCCTTGACTAGTGCTGGGTCTCGCCTCTTCACTCTCCTCCTCTTCCTCTATCGCTGCCACTGCTACCTCCTCAGCCTCCTCCTCCCCCTCAGGGGCACCTGGCTCCTCTGGGGCACGCCCCCCTCTGTTCCAGGGCATCCGACTACTTAGTGCTCCCATCGCTTTTACCTCAGGCGCGCAAACCGCAAGCTTCCTCACCAGACGTGGCTGCCTCTGGCACTAGCTCAGCCGAAGGGGCTGTTGGGTACGGTTGACGTTTATGTGACGTCATCACGGACGCCACGCAAAGCCACACCCACTAGGCTTTCCCCTACCCCTCCCACTCCCTATCACAGGATAAGTGCACTCTGTACCAGGAATTCCACTCTATCTTTCCCTCCCAGGATGATTTCTCTGGGACTCCCTTCAGAGGATAATGGTGGAACAGAGGACTTTGTGTATGAATTGTCCCCATTAATTTTAAGAACATAATTTCCTATTCCCCATTTGAAATAATTAGTGATCACTCCTTTTCTTGGATAATTACGTCTTGGTTCCAGCTCTGTCCTCTATGCACCTTAATTTCTGTAATTATTTTCTTAGGTTATCCCATCATTTGAGGCTGTGAAAACATTTTCTGTGATAAAAGTGGCAATGTTTGCCCAGTCTTTGCTTTTGTCTCTAACTTTTGTTATTAAATAGCATTTCCAGTCATAGAACCATTTAAAACTGTGTGTGTCCATATCAGCTTCTTGAGGCTCATGTCTCCATTTTCCATAGGTACACAAACCTTAACTTTGGGGAATATCTTAAGTTCCTTTGGGAACTTTTAGATGTTTTTTGTTTTTTCCTACCCCACCTTTTTGTGCATCTTGAGCCCTCTGGCACTTTCCCTATTTCTTGCACATTCCTCATTGTCTGATATCTGGCTAAAAGTCTACCGTTTCTCACACTTCCAAAGCAGATATACATCTTTTCTCAACTGTACTCCCATCAGACCTTAATCAAACATTTCTCCCCATAAGGCTGCAATTATTTCATTATATTAGTTTCACCACTAGAGTTTTGAATGTTTGAGGCAAAGGCTTTGGATTATCAGCCCCAGACACCAACTAAGCATGTAACAAACTTAAACAGTGAAAGAAATGAGGAATGAATGAGATGGATTTCTATTTTTGAGGAAATTAATAATATTAAATACTGACAAGTGTTATATGCTAAACAAATTATGTGGTGTAGAGAGAGTCTGGACCTTTCAATGACAAGGAAAGTACAGTACAAGGGAAAAAACCTTGAAAATGGTAAGCCTCTCAGGTCATTTGACCTTGCCTAAGTAGAATGTTTGGGGCTTCCCAAACATTCCCAGTGGTAAACAATCCACCTGCCAATGCAAGAGATGCATGAGGCATGGGTTCTATCCCTGGGTTGGGAAGACTTCCTGGAGGAGGAAACGACAACCCACTCCAGTATTCATGCCTGGAAAATTCCATGAATAGCAGAGACTTGCGGACTAGTGTCCATGGGGTCCCAGAGATTCTGTCCTATTCAAATTATGTAAGTAGAATGTTTACACAATTTGAATAGGACAGGATAACCTTAAATCACACTTTAAATATTCTCTGTTAGATGGCTATAGAGAGTTGATAAGAAGGTCTGTATAATGCTCCAGGTTCAGTGGTGCTTGGCATGAGACAAACATGAATACTGACTGTAGAGTTGTGATAGCTTATGGTAAATGGTGAACGGTGCTGCTGGATTCATGGTCTCTGAAGGAGAAGATTTAACTCCAGAACCAAAGACAGTCTCAGTCACTTGGAGCACTGTGTAGATTTTATCTAAAGTGAAAGTGACAGAAAAAGCTTCTGACATAGACATCAGAAGGGAGCAGGAGAGAACCCACCTCACTAGTTTAAGCAAGGCTTTATACACTTCTCAACTAGCTGCTGAGAATAGATAAAAAATACCTCAAGACTGCGAGAATTTTTCCCAGACCATTTCCTGTAACATACATCCTGGGATGACATCAGCACGAGATTAGCCAGAAGGAACAGGTTAACCCAGAGCTACAGCTGTGGAAGTTTTTACCCAGACCTTTTCCCATAACATACATCCAAAGCTCAAAAAAATAAATAAATAAAAGGCATGTCCTTGAATAAGAGATACTGTTGCCTACGAGGCCTACCTATCTAAAGCAAAGAATGTGAAAAAGAAAAAATGTTTATCTCCTCCTTAAAGGGGCCTTAGGTTTTTACTCCTTTTCAACCTGCCTAAGTTAACTCTCTCATTCCCCCCTTATTTTAGGAGAATATTGTTGCTGAGGGGAAAGGGGCAGAGAAATCTGTCAGTAACTGCTTCCTGCAGGTGAGGGGCACCGACCCTAAGTTGATGAAGCAACATATTCTCCTTACCCTTTTATTTAGGGTTTCTGATCCAAGGGCCCCAAGTAATAAATACACAGTAACATGTGTAAGGAGCAAACAGCAAAAAACAGAATGATTACAATGATTATAGTCAAGATTAGTTTTTCACAAAGGAGAGCTCGGTAAACCAAGATTGTATCTGTGACCATGGTGGAACATCAGGGGAGTCCATTTTGAAGAGTGACCAGGATCTCTGCATCACTGTTACTTTGTCTGGGAAGCCATTGTATCCTTTAGAAAGAACAAACTAGATAAGTAGATTAAAAGGCAGAGACCAAATATCAGTAGATGAATTATTATAATTAGCAGTCCAAGCAAGAGTAAGAATCAGGTTACATTTGGTAGTAACTTTGATCCTGGTCTAGATAGAGTCAACACTTGGGCTGCCCTATTTATAAGAATGGAACCGTCTGGCGTGTTCATATACATTTTGAATGTAGGTACAACAAACCCAGTTAGAAGTAGTTGAAAGAATGAAAACCTGACATTTAACAGACAAAATAAATCTTATAATTTCTTTTCAGGTGAATGAGTCTATAACCCAAAGTAGACAGGTGCTTTAGGTAGCCAGTTGTCAAAGTTTGTCCAGGTAGGCCCTAGCTTCTTACTGTGGTATTAATGTATAAGCCAAAGTAGTTGTCACCATTAACAATTTTAGTGTTTTTCTAGGTATGAGAAGATGCAAGAATTTGGGCTCAAGAAAATCTTTACCTGAAAATATCTAACTATCCAAAGGCCTGTTGTGTCCATTTTTCCAGAGCACAGAGCGAGTGCCTAATTTCTGATTTTCACCCTGAACTCCTTTCAGGGGATGTTGAAGGCCAGCAGCTGTAGTGTCCATGAGTTAATCTTTGTAGAGGCAGATAGCAAGTGCCAGTTACCAGAGCAGGGCCCTTTTATGGCCATGAGTTTGACCATGGTTTGCGGGGCATTTCATTACCATCTTGTCCCATGGTGCTGGGAAGGTTCATTCCCAGTTCTGTCAAAGAGTTCACTGATAGGCCACTCAATGTTTTATTACTGGACTAGGCCCTGTGAGTAACAAAAGTCTCTGGACAACACCTGTCTCACTAGTCTCTTGGTCCAAGAAAATATTCCGTCTTGTTGCTTCTCATATATACAGTCACAGCATTATAATTATGGATTTCATATGGAACTGTACACCATTATATCAGTGGCTCAGTCACACCCTTGATAATGTACGGAAAAACACTTCTTGAAACAGGCAGTATAGAAAACAATATAGTTGGAAGTAATAGTAGAATCATCAGTAAGAACTTAAGTCAAGAACTTCTATTAGGTATAGCCCAGTGACTATCCATGTCATCTGATTTAGTTTGCTAAGTGACTATAGCCTGTTGTTAATCTCCTGGTTGTAGATCCTGGAGCATCTGATCGTTAATCAAAGGCTGGTTACTGAGAGAAGCTTTAGAAACAAACTCAGAGTGTCCTTTTTAATAACTTAATTAAACTTCTTAGCAATATAACATAACCACAAGGAACTACCTTAGAAGTCAGTCTTAGTAAATACAGATCTTAATTAACAAAACTAGAACCTAATATTCAGTCTAACTTAATAGATGCCTTAGGCCTGACATCAGTTGGGTGAATTTTTCTTTTAGACCTTCTCAGTATACTTTGAGATTTCTGCATATGTTGGGAGGCAGTCTTTTTATTTACCTGATAAGGCTGTTCAGAACCCAAGTGTCTCCAATTTCTGGAGTGACGAGGCAGAGAGAAAAATGTGATAATTTTACCCACACGTGTAAATCACTAAATTGTTTTGAACCATCAGTAACTTGAAAAGAGCTTCTCTATATCTGTAAACAAAGATTAGAAGCCAGTAATATGTCAGACAAAAAGCCATGAAAATTTCAATCATATTTAGCAGTCTGTTCAATCCCATGTAACCAATTCCTTTGTTCTGCCATCCTTGCCTGACAACCGAGGATGCCAGTGAAAGCCACAGTCTCCAAGAAGTTCGTGGAGTTTTCTGTCAATGTCTGTACGACCTGTCCAGCAAAGTGGGTGCTCCAATCACTGGAGATTGTAGAAAACACATTTTAACCTTTTTTTTTTTATTTCTATTGTGAGACATTAACCCTGAAGCCAGGAAAGGGTTTATGTTATCAAATAAAAGGGAGGTTTGTCAGGGAGCCAGGAAAAGCTAAGCAGTCATCTTGGATTTCCCATAGCCCCAACTATTTGGTTTACAGCCATTGTTCATCCATTTAAAATGCCCTGATGAGGGGTTAATTTTTGTAGAAGCAGAATGAGCTTTGTCTATGTGTGCCATAGTCTGTTATCAAAAGCCACATTCCAAGAAAACTTTGTTCTTTTATCAGGAAGAGAAAACCAAATTCCAGATTGGTACCAGCTTATATTCACTGTGAAACAATAGTTATTCACTTAGTCGAAGTAACAATAAAAGATTTCAAAGGCAGTTTAACGTCTTAAGAACTTGAATCATGCACAAAACTCTCTTTCATTTGCCACAAACCTTTTTTTATATTTTTTTATTCATCACTTAATTTGCCCATTCAGAGAACAGCCACCTGTAAGTTCAGATTTACTTCCTTTTTTCTTAATAGAATGTAATTTCATTCCTTATACCTTTTTATTGAAAAACACAATGTCCTACTTTCTTTCAGCAACCATGAACTGTACTTTATATCATCATTTTGTAGACTGGTAAATATAAATCACCCAAAGCTATATCATTTGCTATCTTCACAATGTCTATGTTAATTAGATCAATAAGCAAACATCAATACCAGGTATCAATTCAATAGTGAATATTTCCCAGTTCATACAAGTCTGAAATTTCATTTAGTTTAGTTTTCTTGAATTTAGAACTGTTTGATTTGTAAGTGCTTACTTCTCCTTAGGCCAGATAAATAGAGCTCACTGACCAACTGGCCTTTAGCAATTTTGTCCAAGGACAAAGACACACTGAGACACACGTAAGTCTGGACAGACAGAGACCTCACAGTTCTCCATTTGAAATTTAAAATGTCTCTGCCCTTTTTTCCCCTTGGCTTGAAGTTCTACCAATTTGCTCATGGCTGGAGTTCCAGACAGAGTGGACTGTGTATCTCAAGGACATGATGAGTTAACTTCAGGTTTTTTCCCAGACATGTTTTTGTTTCTCAGGCAGGATCAGAGCTCCCCCAAAAAATATTTTAACAAGCCAGCTTTTTCCTAATTGCAGGTGCAAAAAGAAACAATTCTGCACTTTCAAAAAGACTTCATTTTAACCAGTTTTCTCTGGAGTCTAAAGAATATCATGGCTATTCAGTGTCAAAAATGTCATCTCTCCTTTTTGTAGTCATAGTTTCATATCTAAATTTTAAACCAGACAGTGTTCAAATTAGCTCTGCTGACAGGGGTAGACTGACCAATGAGATGTTGTCCCAGCAGAGCTTCTCTCTCTGGGGAGGTGAGGTCTTCTCTTAAAGCAAAGAAAGCCTGAATATAAGGGATTTTTAAGGCTCTGGGGATCAAACTTATCCCAGTTTTTCCAAATACAATTTAAATGGGTGATTCTGGAACTGCTAGCTCCCATCTGTAAGAGAGAAAAAAGCGGTGCCCAGTGCCATGGCTTTTTTTTTCTACTGGAGGCATCCCTCTCTGCTCTAGATGAGGGTGGAGAGACCGGTGTTCCACCTAAGCTTTCTTCCCTGGCCAGAGTTAACCTGTCCCTTATGAACGTAGGTGTCTCATTACTGTCCCTTCTCGTTCTACCACCAAGGTGGGGTGGAGATGCACCAGGGGTAGACCTGATGGCATCCCAGATTGATGTCCAGTTCCTCACCATTAAAACCTTGGCTTGATTTCCCTTTTTCTCCAGTGCCACACAGGGTGGAGCAGAGTAGATTTTTGGAATGCTTCCAAAGTTAAGATCGCCAGGGGAAGCACCAGCCTTCTGTGTGTCTATGCAGATTCCAAAGCCTGTCCCTGACTGCAGTAGAAGTGGTAAGTCATAAAGGGATGAACAGAATACCCAAGATGTCCCTTCTGAGAGTTGTCACACGCATCTATCTGATAACAACAACAACAAAAAAAATGCCTTTTTTTTTTTTTTTTTAAAGATTTGGATGTATGTCATGGGACCTCTGGGTAAAAACTTCCACAGCTGGAGCTCTGGATTAATCTGTTCCTCTGACTAATCTCGTACTGATGTCATTTCAGGATGTGTGTTACTGGAAAGGGTCTGGGAAAAATTCCTACAGCCTTGAGATATGTTTTATCTATTCTCAGCAGCAATTTCAGAAGTAAATAAGGCCCTTCCCAAACTAGTGAGGTGGGTTTTCTCCTGCCCCCTTCTGATGTCTATGTCAGAAGCGTTTTCTGTACCTTTAACTTTAAATAAAATCTACACAATGCTAAGTGACTGAGACTGTCTTTGATTCTGGAGTTAAATCTTCTCCTTCAGAGACCATGAATCCAGCGGCAGTGTTCCCCATTCACCATAAGCCATCGTCTTGGGAGCTCATCTGGGATATACAGGACAAGGTAAGTATACTTAGAGCTGGGACTCCTTTGCTCTTTTACTGTAAAGTCCCTACTAACTCAGAGGCATGTAGACCAAACTTCTTTTCCCCTGTCAGCTTTTCCTGGGCTCACTGATCATTTCATAACTGCCTGGGGAATTAAAGCTACTAACTTGGTATCCTGGATTGTAGACTTTCAATGGACTTGCAATCCATGCTGTTACTATGTTTTTCTAGCCAGACTCCATTGCAAGTTTTACAGGACATTGCAGGCAGGAGCACTTAGGGAGCTAGCTGTAGCTCTAGCTCCAGGGACATCTCTGAGACCGGAAATCACCATCCTGATCCCAGAGACCCAGAGGGAAGTTCTTGTTATAGCTATGCTTCAGGACTATATGGATTGAAGCATTGCTGGTCAGCATGAGACTCCAGAGGACACAGATTGGGAAACCCCAGATTTAGGCAGATTGAGAATGTGGCTGGCTTCTTCCCTTGGTAGTGTTAGCTCTTAGTGGATCATAGAAAGCCCTCCAGTGGCTCTTGTCTCAATTCCTTAGATATTCTTTTTGTACAATCTCCTGGATATGAATAGACAGGTTGACCTTGACACCCCATGAACATGAAAAATTATTTTTTCCTCACAGGCTGGCCCTCCATCACCTCTTTGTTATCAGATAGATGCGTGTGACAACTCTCAGAAGGGACATCTTGGGTATTCTGTTCATCCCTTTATGACTTACCACTTCTACTGCAGTCAGGGACAGGCTTTGGAATCTGCATAGACACACAGAAGGCTGGTGCTTCCCCTGGCGATCTTAACTTTGGAAGCATTCCAAAAATCTACTCTGCTCCACCCTGTGTGGCACTGGAGAAAAAGGGAAATCAAGCCAAGGTTTTAATGGTGAGGAACTGGACATCAATCTGGGATGCCATCAGGTCTACCCCTGGTGCATCTCCACCCCACCTTGGTGGTAGAACGAGAAGGGACAGTAATGAGACACCTACGTTCATAAGGGACAGGTTAACTCTGGCCAGGGAAGAAAGCTTAGGTGGAACACCGGTCTCTCCACCCTCATCTAGAGCAGAGAGGGATGCCTCCAGTAGAAAAAAAAAGCCATGGCACTGGGCACCGCTTTTTTCTCTCTTACAGATGGGAGCTAGCAGTTCCAGAATCACCCATTTAAATTGTATTTGGAAAAACTGGGATAAGTTTGATCCCCAGAGCCTTAAAAATCCCTTATATTCAGGCTTTCTTTGCTTTAAGAGAAGACCTCACCTCCCCAGAGAGAGAAGCTCTGCTGGGACAACATCTCATTGGTCAGTCTACCCCTGTCAGCAGAGCTAATTTGAACACTGTCTGGTTTAAAATTTAGATATGAAACTATGACTACAAAAAGGAGAGATGACATTTTTGACACTGAATAGCCATGATATTCTTTAGACTCCAGAGAAAACTGGTTAAAATGAAGTCTTTTTGAAAGTGCAGAATTGTTTCTTTTTGCACCTGCAATTAGGAAAAAGCTGGCTTGTTAAAATATTTTTTGGGGGAGCTCTGATCCTGCCTGAGAAACAAAAACATGTCTGGGAAAAAACCTGAAGTTAACTCATCATGTCCTTGAGATACACAGTCCACTCTGTCTGGAACTCCAGCCATGAGCAAATTGGTAGAACTTCAAGCCAAGGGGAAAAAAGGGCAGAGACATTTTAAATTTCAAATGGAGAACTGTGAGGTCTCTGTCTGTCCAGACTTACGTGTGTCTCAGTGTGTCTTTGTCCTTGGACAAAATTGCTAAAGGCCAGTTGGTCAGTGAGCTCTATTTATCTGGCCTAAGGAGAAGTAAGCACTTACAAATCAAACAGTTCTAAATTCAAGAAAACTAAACTAAATGAAATTTCAGACTTGTATGAACTGGGAAATATTCACTATTGAATTGATACCTGGTATTGATGTTTGCTTATTGATCTAATTAACATAGACATTGTGAAGATAGCAAATGATATAGCTTTGGGTGATTTATATTTACCAGTCTACAAAATGATGATATAAAGTACAGTTCATGGTTGCTGAAAGAAAGTAGGACATTGTGTTTTTCAATAAAAAGGTATAAGGAATGAAATTACATTCTATTAAGAAAAAAGGAAGTAAATCTGAACTTACAGGTGGCTGTTCTCTGAATGGGCAAATTAAGTGATGAATAAAAAAATATAAAAAAAGGTTTGTGGCAAATGAAAGAGAGTTTTGTGCATGATTCAAGTTCTTAAGACGTTAAACTGCCTTTGAAATCTTTTATTGTTACTTCGACTAAGTGAATAACTATTGTTTCACAGTGAATATAAGCTGGTACCAATCTGGAATTTGGTTTTCTCTTCCTGATAAAAGAACAAAGTTTTCTTGGAATGTGGCTTTTGATAACAGACTATGGCACACATAGACAAAGCTCATTCTGCTTCTACAAAAATTAACCCCTCATCAGGGCATTTTAAATGGATGAACAATGGCTGTAAACCAAATAGTTGGGGCTATGGGAAATCCAAGATGACTGCTTAGCTTTTCCTGGCTCCCTGACAAACCTCCCTTTTATTTGATAACATAAACCCTTTCCTGGCTTCAGGGTTAATGTCTCACAATAGAAATAAAAAAAAAAAAAGGTTAAAATGTGTTTTCTACAATCTCCAGTGATTGGAGCACCCACTTTGCTGGACAGGTCGTACAGACATTGACAGAAAACTCCACGAACTTCTTGGAGACTGTGGCTTTCACTGGCATCCTCGGTTGTCAGGCAAGGATGGCAGAACAAAGGAATTGGTTACATGGGATTGAACAGACTGCTAAATATGATTGAAATTTTCATGGCTTTTTGTCTGACATATTACTGGCTTCTAATCTTTGTTTACAGATATAGAGAAGCTCTTTTCAAGTTACTGATGGTTCAAAACAATTTAGTGATTTACACGTGTGGGTAAAATTATCACATTTTTCTCTCTGCCTCGTCACTCCAGAAATTGGAGACACTTGGGTTCTGAACAGCCTTATCAGGTAAATAAAAAGACTGCCTCCCAACATATGCAGAAATCTCAAAGTATACTGAGAAGGTCTAAAAGAAAAATTCACCCAACTGATGTCAGGCCTAAGGCATCTATTAAGTTAGACTGAATATTAGGTTCTAGTTTTGTTAATTAAGATCTGTATTTACTAAGACTGACTTCTAAGGTAGTTCCTTGTGGTTATGTTATATTGCTAAGAAGTTTAATTAAGTTATTAAAAAGGACACTCTGAGTTTGTTTCTAAAGCTTCTCTCAGTAACCAGCCTTTGATTAACGATCAGATGCTCCAGGATCTACAACCAGGAGATTAACAACAGGCTATAGTCACTTAGCAAACTAAATCAGATGACATGGATAGTCACTGGGCTATACCTAATAGAAGTTCTTGACTTAAGTTCTTACTGATGATTCTACTATTACTTCCAACTATATTGTTTTCTATACTGCCTGTTTCAAGAAGTGTTTTTCCGTACATTATCAAGGGTGTGACTGAGCCACTGATATAATGGTGTACAGTTCCATATGAAATCCATAATTATAATGCTGTGACTGTATATATGAGAAGCAACAAGACGGAATATTTTCTTGGACCAAGAGACTAGTGAGACAGGTGTTGTCCAGAGACTTTTGTTACTCACAGGGCCTAGTCCAGTAATAAAACATTGAGTGGCCTATCAGTGAACTCTTTGACAGAACTGGGAATGAACCTTCCCAGCACCATGGGACAAGATGGTAATGAAATGCCCCGCAAACCATGGTCAAACTCATGGCCATAAAAGGGCCCTGCTCTGGTAACTGGCACTTGCTATCTGCCTCTACAAAGATTAACTCATGGACACTACAGCTGCTGGCCTTCAACATCCCCTGAAAGGAGTTCAGGGTGAAAATCAGAAATTAGGCACTCGCTCTGTGCTCTGGAAAAATGGACACAACAGGCCTTTGGATAGTTAGATATTTTCAGGTAAAGATTTTCTTGAGCCCAAATTCTTGCATCTTCTCATACCTAGAAAAACACTAAAATTGTTAATGGTGACAACTACTTTGGCTTATACATTAATACCACAGTAAGAAGCTAGGGCCTACCTGGACAAACTTTGACAACTGGCTACCTAAAGCACCTGTCTACTTTGGGTTATAGACTCATTCACCTGAAAAGAAATTATAAGATTTATTTTGTCTGTTAAATGTCAGGTTTTCATTCTTTCAACTACTTCTAACTGGGTTTGTTGTACCTACATTCAAAATGTATATGAACACGCCAGACGGTTCCATTCTTATAAATAGGGCAGCCCAAGTGTTGACTCTATCTAGACCAGGATCAAAGTTACTACCAAATGTAACCTGATTCTTACTCTTGCTTGGACTGCTAATTATAATAATTCATCTACTGATATTTGGTCTCTGCCTTTTAATCTACTTATCTAGTTTGTTCTTTCTAAAGGATACAATGGCTTCCCAGACAAAGTAACAGTGATGCAGAGATCCTGGTCACTCTTCAAAATGGACTCCCCTGATGTTCCACCATGGTCACAGATACAATCTTGGTTTACCGAGCTCTCCTTTGTGAAAAACTAATCTTGACTATAATCATTGTAATCATTCTGTTTTTTGCTGTTTGCTCCTTACACATGTTACTGTGTATTTATTACTTGGGGCCCTTGGATCAGAAACCCTAAATAAAAGGGTAAGGAGAATATGTTGCTTCATCAACTTAGGGTCGGTGCCCCTCACCTGCAGGAAGCAGTTACTGACAGATTTCTCTGCCCCTTTCCCCTCAGCAACAATATTCTCCTAAAATAAGGGGGGAATGAGAGAGTTAACTTAGGCAGGTTGAAAAGGAGTAAAAACCTAAGGCCCCTTTAAGGAGGAGATAAACATTTTTTCTTTTTCACATTCTTTGCTTTAGATAGGTAGGCCTCGTAGGCAACAGTATCTCTTATTCAAGGACATGCCTTTTATTTATTTATTTTTTTGAGCTTTGGATGTATGTTATGGGAAAAGGTCTGGGTAAAAACTTCCACAGCTGTAGCTCTGGGTTAACCTGTTCCTTCTGGCTAATCTCGTGCTGATGTCATCCCAGGATGTATGTTACAGGAAATGGTCTGGGAAAAATTCTCGCAGTCTTGAGGTATTTTTTATCTATTCTCAGCAGCTAGTTGAGAAGTGTATAAAGCCTTGCTTAAACTAGTGAGGTGGGTTCTCTCCTGCTCCCTTCTGATGTCTATGTCAGAAGCTTTTTCTGTCACTTTCACTTTAGATAAAATCTACACAGTGCTCCAAGTGACTGAGACTGTCTTTGGTTCTGGAGTTAAATCTTCTCCTTCAGAGACCATGAATCCAGCAGCACCGTTCACCATTTACCATAAGCTATCACAACTCTACAGTCAGTATTCATGTTTGTCTCATGCCAAGCACCACTGAACCTGGAGCATTATACAGACCTTCTTATCAACTCTCTATAGCCATCTAACAGAGAATATTTAAAGTGTGATTTAAGGTTATCCTGTCCTATTCAAATTGTGTAAACATTCTACTTACATAATTTGAATAGGACAGAATCTCTGGGACCCCATGGACACTAGTCCGCAAGTCTCTGCTATTCATGGAATTTTCCAGGCATGAATACTGGAGTGGGTTGTCGTTTCCTCCTCCAGGAAGTCTTCCCAACCCAGGGATAGAACCCATGCCTCATGCATCTCTTGCATTGGCAGGTGGATTGTTTACCACTGGGAATGTTTGGGAAGCCCCAAACATTCTACTTAGGCAAGGTCAAATGACCTGAGAGGCTTACCATTTTCAAGGTTTTTTCCCTTGTACTGTACTTTCCTTGTCATTGAAAGGTCCAGACTCTCTCTACACCACATAATTTGTTTAGCATATAACACTTGTCAGTATTTAATATTATTAATTTCCTCAAAAATAGAAATCCATCTCATTCATTCCTCATTTCTTTCACTGTTTAAGTTTGTTACATGCTTAGTTGGTGTCTGGGGCTGATAATCCAAAGCCTTTGCCTCAAACATTCAAAACTCTAGTGGTGAAACTAATATAATGAAATAATTGCAGCCTTATGGGGAGAAATGTTTGATTAAGGTCTGATGGGAGTACAGTTGAGAAAAGATGTATATCTGCTTTGGAAGTGTGAGAAACGGTAGACTTTTAGCCAGATATCAGACAATGAGGAATGTGCAAGAAATAGGGAAAGTGCCAGAGGGCTCAAGATGCACAAAAAGGTGGGGTAGGAAAAAACAAAAAACATCTAAAAGTTCCCAAAGGAACTTAAGATATTCCCCAAAGTTAAGGTTTGTGTACCTATGGAAAATGGAGACATGAGCCTCAAGAAGCTGATATGGACACACACAGTTTTAAATGGTTCTATGACTGGAAATGCTATTTAATAACAAAAGTTAGAGACAAAAGCAAAGACTGGGCAAACATTGCCACTTTTATCACAGAAAATGTTTTCACAGCCTCAAATGATGGGATAACCTAAGAAAATAATTACAGAAATTAAGGTGCATAGAGGACAGAGCTGGAACCAAGACGTAATTATCCAAGAAAAGGAGTGATCACTAATTATTTCAAATGGGGAATAGGAAATTATGTTCTTAAAATTAATGGGGACAATTCATACACAAAGTCCTCTGTTCCACCATTATCCTCTGAAGGGAGTCCCAGAGAAATCATCCTGGGAGGGAAAGATAGAGTGGAATTCCTGGTACAGAGTGCACTTATCCTGTGATAGGGAGTGGGAGGGGTAGGGGAAAGCCTAGTGGGTGTGGCTTTGCGTGGCGTCCGTGATGACGTCACATAAACGTCAACCGTACCCAACAGCCCCTTCGGCTGAGCTAGTGCCAGAGGCAGCCACGTCTGGTGAGGAAGCTTGCGGTTTGCGCGCCTGAGGTAAAAGCGATGGGAGCACTAAGTAGTCGGATGCCCTGGAACAGAGGGGGGCGTGCCCCAGAGGAGCCAGGTGCCCCTGAGGGGGAGGAGGAGGCTGAGGAGGTAGCAGTGGCAGCGATAGAGGAAGAGGAGGAGAGTGAAGAGGCGAGACCCAGCACTAGTCAAGGGGGCCACAAGCGGAAGACAGGCCCAGGAGGGCAGCTCACAAAAGCGCCCCGCGGGAAGCGAGCAAAAGACAGTTTAGGGTCCGTTTATGAGACACTTTTTCTGAGAGGAGAAGGGAGTGACGTGCAGATCCGTGCCCTGGGGCAGGAGTGGAACCTGCACAAGGTCAACTTGTGCCAGTCAGGATACTTTGCTAGCATGTTCAGTGGTGCTTGGCGTGAGACAACCATGACTACTGTAGAGTTGCAGATGCCTGACGAGAACATTGATTGTGAGGCACTGCACGAGGCTTTAGGTTCCCTGTACCGAGACTCTGTGCTCATCCCACCCGGTCGAGTGGTCCCCATGCTGGCCGCAGCCAGCATGCTGCAGCTGGACACGCTGATTCAGCAGTGCAGAGAGATCATGAAGGACACCGTCAATGATCAGACCGTGTGCAGCTACTACTACTCTGCTGAGAGCTACGGACTCCAGAACATCAGGGCCATGTGTCTTCAGTGGCTGCTGGACAACCTGATGACCCAGCATAGTGAGGAGTTATTGAGAGAAGTTAGCCCGGATCTCATGAAAGAGGTCATTGCCTCTTCAGAGCTCTTCGTGATGGAGGTAGAGATGGATGTGTACACCACGCTGAAAAAGTGGATGTTCCTGCAGCTGCAGCCGACATGGAGAGGCCCCCACAGAGACCTACTGCCTGACGCCGACTCGTGGTTTGCTGGGTCCAGGCAGGAGTCAGAGGGCACCCCTTTCCTGGAGACCGAGCAGGGCAGAGCCTTCGTGCCAGTGTTCCAGCAGCTGCGGCTTGCCTACATAATCTGCGACCTGCCATCAGCACGCGCCATCGACCAGGATGCGCTCATCCCTGCCACGTGGCTGACCCCAGTGTACAAAGAGCAGTGGCTTGCCCTCCTCCGGGCTGAGCAGACCAGAGAGCTCGGGCCCACGGATGTCTACGTGTCCGACCTCCAGAGGACCAGCATGCGGTGCGGGGGCCGGCTCTTCAGGGATGAGGAGTGCAGCTGGCGGTGGGCAGGCTTCAACTTCGGCTGGGACTTGGTGGTGTGCTATGCCAACCGGCGCATCATTTTCAAGCGCAGCGCGCTGAACAAGCCTTGCGGTCTTGGGGTCAGCTTACTCTGGCAGAGAAAGGTCGCGTTCCGCCTGCGCCTGGCCTCCTTGGACAGGGCTGGAAGAGCCATTCTCCGGAGGGAGACAGAATACCAGGTGCTTTCCCTGGGAAAGGATGAAGAGCTAGAGGTAGTGAATCTGGAGAACGAAGATGTGGTTTTCCCCATATATGTGACCTGTAATTTCCTGTACCTCCCCAGAGAGGGGCGTTTTCCTGAGTAAGGACCCCTGAAAACAAAATCTCAGAGAGGTGAGCAGCTCTTTTTCCTGGGGTCAGGGGCGACCAGCTTTGTCCAGATGCCAGCTCCTTCTGCGGGACCAACGGGACTTGCCCACCTCTGGTGGCCCAGTTCTGTCAGTGTCTTTGTTGAAATGTAGCCCATGATATTTGAGATTGTTTACCTGAGCCTGTGAAGACGAGAAATTTTAAAGCCCCCCTCCCCCAACACCTTTATAACTTATTTGTGCTGTTAAGGTGGCAACTTGTCCTCCTGGTTTACGATCCATCAATGCCCCCTCCCATCATTTCTGCAAAGTCAAAGACCAGTTGACTTTAGAGAGAACCTGTGAACCTACCTACTCTACTACTGTTAGTGAAACTCTTTTAAAATATGCATTTCCTTTAGTGTGATTAAATGAATGTTAAAGAAACAGTTTGGTTTCTCTTTCAGTTCGTGTGTTTAGAGCCACTCTGCCTCACTCTACCATTACCACTAGCATCCTTTGGATGCTAGATCCTTTGGATCTACCACCACTACCGCTAGCATCCTTTGGATTGCTTCCCTTGCCCCATTTCTTGCCACTGAGTGTCGTACTTGGTTTCCATGATCTCTCACTATGTGAACACACCCAGGCTACACTGATGATCTTCTCTTTATTGGTTGTTCCTCAATATTCTCAGGTTAGTTGACTTTATATCATATCTTGATGTTAGTTAGACTTTATTTTGACTTTCCTAGCATTTTAACCCTAGAAAGACATTTCAAATCTTATACAGCCCTATATTGGGGATGGAGTGGAAGACAGCAGATTGATTCTATGAGGACATCTCCGTACTAGATAGAGTTTTTTCTGTGGCATACAGTCATGAATTATTTATGCACCAGAAAGCACTCTTTATGCACGTTGATGGCCTTTGCCCTTCAGAAACATTTAACGTTCGAATTGTACTTGGAAAGACTTTCCTGCTTAAAAACAGGTCTGGTAACCTCTGGAAAGGAATGCTTTTGAATTATAATGGGAATTATTTGGCATCTGGAAGTGGGATCAAAAGACAAGACGTTCACACTAGTAATCAAAAGGGTAAGATAAAAAGTGTTTTTGTCACAAAAGGAGAAGCACACTAGTCACGATTTGAATTTGTTGGTTTCTGATTACTGTTAACTTGCAAATTGTCACCATCCCATTCCCTCCCTCAATGAAATGTTATTTTGAGGTCAAAGAATGGAAAACTCTATTTAAGAATCCATACAAATAATAAATACATGCTTGGAAAGAGTGTGATAAATTAATAGAAGATGAACAAAAAAAATTAGTCACCAGATTTAATGTTTTACTTGGTTGAAATCAGAATTTTCCTTACCGGTGGTTTGTTTCTCTTCCCAATTAGATTTTATCTGTTGTCATTCAGTGAACAAATTACTTTTGACTTCATTCATTCATTCTTTTTTACTCTTTAAGGAGATTTGAAAGGCTTCATTATCCCAAACCCACATACTAGTATTAGAGTAATATTTACATGACAGTTAGTTATAGGAAATGGTTCAATCAGGAAGCTGCTGTTGCATCCTTCGATGTTTGCCCTTAGTTTTGCATCCCCCTACCCTTTCTCGTGTTCCCTTATATTCCGTATACCTAACCAACTACAAACAATAGACTTCATTTTATTTATTTTTTTAAATAACTGGGGAGTAGAGTAAGTCATGATTCAGTTGAAAGGTAAAAAGTTTTTTTTTTTTCAGTAAAAAATTTCACTTTCTTTATATAAACTCTCTAAGCAATTTGAGATTACTTTTTCTTGAGCTGAATGCCAAGATGCCATTTCATCTAAACAGAGGTATCCTCACTTGGGAAATTCAGAGACTACTTAGCTACAAATATACCTTGACTGAAAGATCTGCTTTTGTTTTCCTACCCAATGAGCTTTAAATCCTTAAATTGCTTGTTGCTGTTTACAGTAGAAAGATGTTCAATAATGCACAGTGACAGCTGAAATACACTCACTTAAACATTTAAACTCTCACAAACCCTGACTGTTGCCATTTGCCAGTTTGGGCAATTTATCCAATACCTGTCTCTAGTTTTTCACTTTTTTTTTTCTTTTCTTTTTGACTGCTGAGGATGAGGAAGAAAGCGTTTCCCACATTGACACTCATTTTGTTAGCCTCTTCGTAAAGGCATGGGGAGATGGGGAGGCAGCACAAATGGTAACGCTACAGGAAACCATCAAGCTAAATAACAGCAAACTAAACGCCACACTAAAGGAGATGTACCCCTATGGGATACCACATGGTCCTTGACAATGATGAGGATTTATCCCTGTCTCTGTCTTTCCCTCTCTGTATGTCTGCCGCTCTCTCTGTCATCCCCTATCTCTCTCTATTATGTCTGTCTGCATCCCTGTCTAATTTCTATCTACCTCTGTCTTTGTCTACCTCAGTCTCTGTCTCTGACTGCCTCTTTGTCACTCTCTGTCTCTGTCTTACTGTCCATATCTTTCTGTTTCTCTCTGTTTCTGACAATCTGTTTGTGTCTGGGTCTCTATGTTTCTGTCTCTGTCTCTGTATTTCTCCAGTGCTTCTGTATCTGTATCTCTCCGTGTCTCTTTCTCCATCTGTCTGTCTTTGTCTTTCCCTTTCTGTCCCATCTGTCTCTGTCTTTCTCCCCAGCCCCCCCACCCCCGCCCCAACCTTGTTTCTCTCTGACTCTCTCTCCATCACTATCTCTATATGTGTGTTGTCTTTCAGTGTGCCTCTGTCTTTCTCTGTCTCTCAGTCTGTCTGTCTCTGTCTTTCTATCTGTGTCAATCAGCCTCTGCCTGTCTCCCTGTCTCTGTCTGCAACCATCATTCTTTGCCTTAGTTTGAATGTGTGTCTCTTTGTCCCTGTCTGTGCCTGGCTTCCTCTGCCTCCCTGTCTCTGTCTCCATCTATTTCTACCTGTCTCTGTCTGCCCCTTTCTGTGTATCCCTTTCTACCTGTCTCTATTGGGGGAGGAGGTATAATATCTGAGTCTGTCCATCTGTTGGGCTTTCTCAGCCTGCCTGACCAGCTATCTCTGCTTTTGTGTCAGGCTGTCTTGTCTCTGGCTGTTTCTGCATCTGGCTCTGTTGCATGTTTTGATAGTCCATCTCTGCTTCTGCCTGTCTTAAGGAGACAGGAATGAAATGTTACTACAGTTCGGTAGACAAACCCTCTTCTGTCATCTTCCCTTCCAGTGGTGTCCTGGAGATAGATGCCGTAAGAAGATAAGGTTAGCATTCGTGTGCAAAGACACAAGAGACTTAAATAAACAATGACTTATGAAGGAGAAAGCAGTGCCCCAGGGATGTAAGTGGGATGGACACAGGCAGCAGACCAGTGTAAATTATGCTACTGTGGAAAGGGTCTATATATAAACAGCACAAAGATGACATTGGAATTTTAATGAAAGATAAGGCATGTGCTGGAAAAAGAAAACCATCTTTTTAAGAGGAAAATAAAAAGAAGAGGGAGTGTCTAGCCACAAGGTCTACAGGAAGGTACTTGCCAAGTCTCAGCCACAGAATTTGGATATGAACCTGCCTGATGAGAGTTAAAATAGCAAAATTCACCTATTTTATATAAGCACATCACATAAGGTTAATCATGTGATTAAACTTAAACTTTTGAATTGGGGTCAGCAAACACACACACATTGAAATAAGGGGATTGAAGCAGGGCCCAAGGTTCTTATGTCATCACCTGTTCAGCTAGTAACATGACTCCTAAGACATTCATATACATATATATATACATTTATATTTTATGAGCCCACATGAGGTTCCACCCTTTCCTTGTCCACTCAGCTACCTGGGCCTTGATGCCCTTCCCTTTATTCAAGACAGACCTCTTGAAAGGGGTGTGTCATCTGCCCCCTGTTCTAAGGTTTACTTGCTTGACTCCAGGCACCATCTATATGTCATAGACTCTCAAATTCATAGCCCATGCACAGACCTCTTCTTTGAATCCAGACCTATAGCCAACAGTCTTCCCCACCACTTGGAAATCTCAAAGGTGGTGCAATCTACAAAGGAACAAAATAGAACTTATGGTCCAGGCAACCAATTTTAATCTAAATGTAGCTTCCTTCCTCATTTGAGTAAATAAATAGAAAGACACTGATGCTGGTAAGGAGATAATAACCAGGATGTTAGCTGAAACTTATACTTCCTCAAGTGTTTGTGTTTCAGAAGTAAAATTTGTCTGTTCATGACATTCTAAAGAAAGGTGGCAATTTTTTTTCTAGTATGTAAGAGAACTGAAATTTACCTCATTTAATTAGACAATAACCAGTTGATATATGAACAGTCTTCGGGAATAATTTGTTCTAACAGTGCAGATGAAAGTTTGGTTTAGTCTGTGAACACATTTTCCATGTCAATTGCTATGATTAGATTCTTAGATCAGACACCAAAGGATAAATTTCACTCCACACTGTAGCAACATTCAACTATCAAACTTGGTTTAAAGACTAGCAGGGTAATAAGATGCAGTGGATGGAACAAAAACTATCTGGGCAAATTCAAGGTAAGATTTGAATACCCAAAAGATCCTTAATTCTCTGAGAAGTATTCATCACATAAACACACTGCATTACATTGGTGATGTCTGTCAATTATTTAAAAAAATAAAAATAAAAATAGTACATGGTGATGGCAAAAATAGGAATCTACAAGCAGCTGATGGTTTTGATTAGCATGTTTGTAGTACATGGGAGTTTATGAAGAATGGTGACTCTAAGTGAATTAAAATCGTCCAAGCAGTCACAAAGAGCGTGTTTTGGGTGAAGGCAAGTGGCTGAGTATGGTCCACCACAGGTGAGGAGACTTCCTGTAGAGGTATATTCTTTAAACTGGTAGCCCCTAGTCATATGTGATTAGTTAAATTGATTAAAATTAAATAAAATTGAAAATTCAGTCTCACTAGCAGCATTTGAAGTGCTCAATGGCTACATGTAAACCCGTGGCTACTATACTCTGTGCAGCGCAGATATGGAACATTTCTATCAGTGCAGAGAATTCTATTAGATAGTGCTGTTCTATAATCAGTCATTCCAAGTAAAATTTACATTTCTTTCTACCTCTGAATACATAGGTCGCCTGGATAACCTATGTGGGGGTGGGTGATGTTTGTGGGGATGGGGAGGAGTTAGAAAAACGGACATACAGAATGGTCACATTTGGATTTACAGGGTCTCATCAGGGTCTTATTCGTCTCACTGTGCTTACTGAGATGTTATGCAGGCTGGGGACAGGACTTGAGGAAGGCTGGTAGCCACCCAAAGGGACCGTTTGTTCTGAAACCCTGTGCTTTGGAATGTGAAGAATTTGGGTCTTATCTTCTGTGGCCCATACAGCATCTGACCTGGTGGTCAGGCCATGATCTCAAACTCATTGTCCAAAACTCAACCTTTGCTTTCTTTCTCCCATTCCACTATCATGAATATCTATTTTCAATATATTTTATGGTTGGTCTTTTACTGTTCATATTGTTAATATCTCCACCAGTATACCAGCCCTCTTCTCAGTCTCTAGGCCTTGAAATTGCTGGTTAAAAGGATACAGAATAAATGTCTTTGTAAACTGAAAATTATGTTAGAAGTAATAGCATGTGGGGTTATTGTAGTAAATACATTTGAGTCTTCTGTTTTGCTTTGTCATCAAGTTTAATGTGATATGATATTTTGATGCCTCCCAGCTAAAGACCAGCAGGAACACATCTCTAGTTGAACAATTTGAGTTTATTATTCTTTGCAGTGAAGGCGAACACACACAGTGAAGGAACTGTGGGCCACACAAGTACGTGGGTGATAGAAAAGGGATGTTAAAAGATTTGGGCTTGGGACTTCCCTGCTGGTCCGGCAGATGAGACTTTGCCTTCCAAAGTAGGTGGTGTGCCAATCAAAAAATGGGCCAAAGAACTAAACAGACATTTCTCCAAAGAAGACATACAGACGGCTAACAAACACATGAAAAGATGCTCAACATCACACATTATCAGAGAAATGCAAATCAAAACCACAATGAGGTACCATTACACGCCAGTCAGGATGGCTGCTATCCAAAAGTCTACAAGCAATAAATGCTGGAGAGGGTGTGGAGAAAAGGGAACCCTCTTACACTGATGGTGGGAATGCAAACTAGTACAGCCACTATGGAGAACAGTGTGGAGATTTCTTAAAAAACTGGAAATAGAACTGCCATATGACCCAGCAATCCCACTTCTGGGCATACACACTGAGGAAACCAGATCTGAAAGAGACACGTGCACCCCAATGTTCATTGCAGCACTGTTTATAATAGCCAGGACATGGAAGCAACCTAGATGCCCATCAGCAGATGAATGGATAAGGAAGCTGTGGTACATATACACCATGGAATATTACTCAGCCGTTAAAAAGAATTCATTTGAACCAGTTCTAATGAGATGGATGAAACTGGAGCCCCTTATACAGAGTGAAGTAAGCCAGAAAGATAAAGAACATTACAGCATACTAACACATATATATGGAATTTAGAAAGATGGTAACGACAACCCTATATGCAAAACAGAAAAAGAGACACAGAAGTACAGAAGAGACTTTTGAACTATGTGGGAGAAGGTGAGGGTGGGATGTTTTGAAAGAACAGCATGTATATTATCTATGGTGAAACAGATCACCAGCCCAGGTGGGATGCATGAGACAAGTGCTTGGGCCTGGTGCACTGGGAAGACCCAGAGGAATCGGGTGGAGAGGGAGGTGGGAGGGGGGATCGGGATGGGGAATACGTGTAAATCTATGGCTGATTCATATCAATGTATGACAAAACCCACTGAAAAAAAATAAATAAATAAAGGGGAAAAAAAAAAAACCCACAAAGTAGGTGGTGTGGGTTCGCTCCCTGGTTGGGGAAACTACGGTCCCACGTGTCTTGTGGCCAAAAACCAAAACATAAAAGGAAAAAAAAAAAAAAACAGAAGCAATATGGTAACAAATTCAATAAAGACTAAATAAAGGGACCACATCAAAAGAAAAATTAAAGAAAGAAAGAGGTGGTCTTGTTTTAGGTGATTTGTGTGAGGTTTTAAAGAAGCAGAGTTTTGATCTGGATTGGATACTGTCAGGAAGACAGGGTATTCCTATGACAGTACCTTAATAAACCTTCTGTATAGAGAGACTAGATTAGAGTGAGGTGAAAGCTGCAATTGCAGAAAGCAAAGAAACAAAGAAAGCAAAAGGGAAAACAAAACCCCCAAACTAGCAGTCACTCATACTAGCTAGGAGAGGGATATATGGTGATTTGTACAGTGATTTTGCTTTTGTCTGTGCTTAAGAGAAAAAAAAAATCATGAAGTGGCCTTTGTTTTGTCTCACTTTATCATGATCTCAGAGTGACGAGATCTCATGATCTCAACTGAAGTTGGCATTCCCTGAGATTTTTTTCAATGTCTAATGGGAGAATAACATGTCCTAGCCTGGATGTCAAGAGATATTTTTTAGTACCCACTTTTAGCCACAAGCCATTAATCCATGTTATCTAGATTATCAACATTGCTCTGATTTTGATGATCAGGAATTTGTTTAGAGAATGTACTCTGTAGTAGGACATGGGTTGGTCTCTCCTGCTCCTTTTGCAGTAGAATGCATCATTGAATACTCTGGTGTGACATGGACTGTGCAATAGCATTTAAGACTCCAGACAGGATGCATTGGCCAACTGCAAAACAAGTAACCAAACGGAACACAATGATTATTAGTCCTTGAAACAAGACTTGAAGTCAAGGGCTTGGATTATAAAAACCAGGCAATGAATCCAGCTGGTTTCACCTTTGAGCACCACATGACTTTTGTCAGAATCAAAGACAAGTTTTGGACCACCCTTGCTAGCTATTATTTTCCCTAATGTGAGAATAGCAAGTCACGAAGCCTATATATATAAACTGACTCCTGAATAGGGCGTCAGTTATTGTGTGTGTGTGTGTGTGTGTGTGTGTGTGTTAGACGCTCAGTCATGTCTGACTCTTTGCAACCCCAGGGCATGTGTGTGTGTGTGTGTGTGTGTGTGTGTGTGTGTGTTAGACGCTCAGTCATGTCTGACCCTTTGCAACCCCAGGGCGTCAGTTATTGTGTGTGTGTGTGTGTGTGTGTGTGTGTGTTAGACGCTCAGTCATGTCTGACTCTTTGCAACCCCATGGACCATATAGCCCATGAGGCTCCTCTGTCCACGGGATTCTTCAGGCAAGAATCCTGGAGTGGGTTGCCATTCCCTTCTCCAGGGGATCTTCCCGACCCAGGGACTGAACCTGGGTCTCCCGCATTGCCATCTGAGCCAACAGAGAAGCCCTTCCTTGTGAGTTTTTAAAAGAAATTGGTTTGACTGTTACTGGTTAATCCCCTCTCCCTAACCCCCCCTCCCCCACCCATTTCTGGGAAATAAGATCTGCTGGAATGTTTAGTTTAACATATCACAAAGTCTCTAGCAATTATCCTGAACACACAAGATAAGTTAGCATATGCCATATGGTTGTTATATAAGATGTTACATAACAAATAGTACCTCACTGTATTGCCTCTATCAGGAAAATAAGCTTCATTGATCACGACTAGAGAAAGCTGATTTTGTGTTCCTCAAGGTAAGTGATGTATTTAGCAGAACTTCTCTTGTGTGGCTCAGCTGGTAAAGAATCCACCTGCGGTGCAGGAGACCTGGGTTTGATCCCTGGGTTGGGAAGATCCCCTGGAGAAGGGAAAGGCTACCCACTCCAGTATTCTGGCCTGGAGAATTCCATGGACTGTATAGTCCATGGGGTTCCAAAAAGTCGGACACGACTGAGTGACTTTCACTTTCACTTTCAATCAGTTTCACAAAGCAGGCTGACTATCATGAACAAATGGAATACCATGAGCAAATCTGACTATCAGGGTCAGCGTGGCCCCAATAATGGAGCCTACTCTTGATTGAGCAGGACTTGCCGACAGGATTATAATGACCTCTGCAGGAGTATTTTGCTGAGATGAGGTCAGTGTCCAGTTTTTAACGTCTGGAGGTTGGGATTAATGCTGTAAGGGAAACTGACAAATAGCATTTGTTTCTTTTGTCAGCAGGGTGTGATGGGGAATGTCAGATGTTTTTCCTTAAGTGGCAGGAGGAGACCACAGGAGTTAAAAAAAATAATAATACAGTAAAAATAAGGGGAGCTCATAGCAATGTGCTGGAAAACATCAGAATGTAATGGTAGGCAATATTATTAGTAAAGGGGGAGGAACAGTTCCTAGAGAATCAGAAAATTAATGTTATTCTGTCGTCTTGGGGGGGAATCTGTCCACTTTCTGAAGTCAGTGACGCCTGGAAGGCTGCTAAGAACCCTCAATTTAAGGTCTTCAGATGGAGTGGATACCCAGTATACAGCAGGATGTGATAGGGAACAACAACTCAAGGATCAACACTCTGGAGTTTTACTGGAGTTTTTAGTTGTTAATAGTACCTGGTAAACTTTTTTCTTTCTTTCTTTTGTTAACCTAGGCTCAAGGGCAGATTTTTCTGATGCTTATTTCAGAAGACCGAGGAGTCTCCAGGTTGCAGATCATGTAAAGGCTGTTTAGGTGAGTGTTTAGGAGATTTGCTCATATCGGTGTGATAAAGCTGGAAGTGTTGTGTGAGTGCTTTCAAGTCATTACTCTTATCAGCTTGTAAAAATGGTAGAATCCAAAATTGGGGATGAGATCCCCAAGTATATGGGCTGGCCTCGTGTGAATTAATAAGTAGATAAACTATGAGTCCCAGATGGGGTTGATCTTACAGACATTAAAGTTAATGGTAATATTTGAGGCCATGGAAAACTGTCCAAGGGCTTTACCAACTTTAGTTTTAGCATTCCATATTTATGATGGAACACATTTGCAATATAGAAATGATCTACTTTCTGTTTCTGTTTAATTTTGATAGATTGAGAAAATTATTTCATCTAAGTTTTAAAATTAAGTAATTCAAATTAATTTGGTATGCTACTTTACAAAAACATCTACCATATTCATAATGATTACTTCTTTTCGTATTCCTAATATCTTCTACTTCTCTCTCTCCCTCTTTCTCAATAACTGTTGCTGTACATTTATCAGTTTCTTTTGCATTCCCTAGCAACAAGCTAGGTTTGTTTGAACCTAGTTTGAACCAAGTTTGGTCTGCTTGAACTTCTTTATGGATTTTTGTTTTGTTTTGTTTTCTCTTTAATTTTGGTAAATGTTCCTTCCTTCTACTTTCTTCCATTCATTCTGTTATTCTAATTTCATATTTTGGTTGCTTAGCTCATTAATTTGTGGTCTTTCTTCTTTGCTAATATAAGCATTTGGTGTTATAAATGTCCCTCAAACTACCACTTTGGTGTATTCCACAAGATTTTATAGGTGCTATTTTCATTATCATTTGGTTGTAATATTTCCTAATTTCTATTATGATTAATAATTACTATTTACCCCTTGTTGGTCATATGTATCACTTGATTCTGGTCATATTTTTTTTTAAATGTTCCTACCCTAAGTGGTTTGTTTCTGTTTTCCTTTGGGTTATTATTTTTTAACTCAATTGCACTGTGTTCAGAGAGCATGGTTTCTGCTTGAAAATTGCTGACATATGTTTGTGGACTAGTGAATGATCAGCTTCTCTAAATGTTCCATTTGTGCTCTCACAGAATATATATTCTCTAATCTTTGGACCTAGTATTCTATACCTGCTTATTAGAACAAGATTTAATAGGGTTCTTCAAATCTCCCTTATCATTGCTAATAGTTATTGTTTTCTTAATTGATCAGTTACTGAGAGATATACTAAAAGTTCCCACTCTATGGATCTGCCAATTTCAGTGAACTTTTGGCATATGTATATTCGAGCCTTCAGAATTATAATCACAGTAATTAGCCCTGAATCCCTGTTTTCAATCGTTTAAGAGCTGAAAGTCCACGACTGCTTCCTTTTAACCTTTCCATGCCCTCCTCTTTTTAAGATCACATGGCTCCATTTTGAATTTTTCCCAGTAATCTATTTTGCAGTTGTTTCTGTCATCTTATTTCTGCTTCCTATTGATTGGGAGGTTTTTTTTTTTTTTTTCTTCTTCTTCTATGCTTCCTATGTACTATTCTCTTTTATCTGTTTTCTATTGGATCAACTGAGTTTCTGTCAGATGGACTGAGTGTCCTTTAGTACTGTATTTCCTCTAGTGAGTTGGGAATAATGTATCCTATTTCTATTTGTCGAGTTCACCGGTGATGTTTTATCACGCTCTCCAAAGTTGCCAAGTCAAGTGTGATGCTATGAGTAAAGAGTTGTTCATAGACTGCTTTATGCTTACCCAGTGTTCCTTAGGGCAAAATTCAAGACATCAACAGAATCTATTGGACATCACGGTAAAGATTTAAATCCAGTTGTTTTGATTTGGAGGTGGAAGGGTTGCAGTAGAGCAGGGAAATGACATTTACTGAACAGCTTTAATATTCCAAGCACTTCACATGCATTTTTCTCATTTGACCCTTGCAAACACCATACCTGGTATGCATTCTTATAGCCTCATTTGAAATGAGAAAATGAGAATCAGAGAGGTAAAGTAACCTTTCCCTTACATTAGCTAATAATTTGTGGAGTGAATCTAGGTCCCTTTGATAGTAAACTTCAGGGGTTTTCCAATATTCCACATTGTCTTCAAAGGTAGAAACATAAAACGGAGCCACCTGCAGCCTCTCATATTGAATAAGTTAACCTTACGAGGCCCGGGGCTGTGTTCAACTCCAGCAGAGGGACCATTTATCTGTCTCACAACTCAGCTTTTCTTTTTCCCTCAGAATTGCCACTGCCACACAACTGCAGATAATCCATCTTCCATTGATTTTTGCAGAAAAGAGAAAACTTATGTTTTACACCTTTCATGGGTTATATGCCATCACTTGGTCCACCTTTACCTGCTACCTGTTGAAGGCATGCTTCCTTAGAGAGACAGAGAGATGGTCTCTGGTGATTGCAACATGTACAGATACAAGAAGTATATACACAAATAGTGTGCTAAAGTTCTTCAATATTCACAAATACCTATTTCTGGATCACTGTTTTGCCTTCTTCCCAAAAGTTCATCTTAAGTCATTCACCTAACATCCTTGCTTAGCAAACCATTTCCCACCTGCTCACACCACAGACACAGACACAGACACACAGACACACAGACACACACACACACACATGCACAGGGGGAGGGGGCGAAAAGCCTTGGGTCCCACATCTGCAAAATAAGGTAAAAAAAAAAATTAGAGACAACAGAAAATAATTCTGACATGTAGTAGGTACTCAATACAGTGGAAATTTGTTCATCATCTTTATGATAACATTGTTGATGAAAATATTGCATTTTTATATACTTTTGCCTCATTGAGAATCACAATGTAATTTTTTTTCCTTCCAACCACCAAACACAATTTAGAAAACTCAAGAGGAGTAGGAAACTCTACTGTATTTACACATATTTTTACTCTTTCTGCTGTTCCCTTTTCCTTTCTAATGTCCCACAATTCCTTCTTTTATCCTTTAATTTCTGTTTCAGGAACTTCCTTTAGTCCTTTTTTCTTTTGAAGTAGGTCTGCTGGCAACAAATTCTCTTAGTTTAGTTTTTCTTCATCTGAGAATGTGTTCATATTTCCCTTTCATTCCTGAAAGTTATTTTTACCAATTATGATTTTCTGGGAAGACAGTTCATTTCTGTCAGCACTTGAGAAATGTTATACCACTTCCTTCAGGCCTCCGTGGCTTCTGATGAAAAACCCACTGAGACACACTTGGTCTCACAGGTCTCTGAGGCTCTGTTCATCTTTGTTTCCAGTTTATTTTCTCTCTCTTAGTTGGACTGGGTAATTTCTATTGTTCTGACTTTAAGCTCACGGAGTCTTTCCTTTTTCCTCTCCGTTTTGCTACTGAATCCATGCACTGAGTTGTTAATTGACTTTCAAAAATTTTTGACTATTGTATTTTTTCAGTTCTAAAGTTTCCATTGGGATCTTCTTTGTATCTTCTATAACTTTGCTGACTCTCTCTATTCTTTCTTCATTTTTTCAACTGTTAATAATTGCTCATTGAAGCATTTTAATGACAGCTGCTTTGAAATCCTTGTCAGGTAATTCTAATATCTGTGCCATTTTGGTGCTGGCATCTGTTGATTGTCTTTCCCATTCAAGTTGAGCTGTTACTGGTTTTTGGCATGATGAGTGATTTTCGGTTTTATCCTTCCTGGACATTTTGGTTGATTTGAGAGTCTGGGTATTATTCAATTCTTCTCTTTTAGCAGACCTCCTCTGACACTGTACCAGCAGGTGAAGGCAGGAGTGGAAGTCCAGGTTCCCCACTTAGGCCTGTGTTTATACGGTGGGGGAGGGAGATGCCTCTGGCACTGCTCCCCATCTGGCCTGCACTGAAAGCGCATGGGATGTGGAGGGCTTGTTACCCCTGGGAAGTTGTATTTGTTTCCTATTGTTACAGCAGGCAGGTAGCTAGGTATGAGCAGAGAAATGGGGGGGCAGGGGCCAGGTGGCAGGAAACCATACATCTTGTAAACGGCGGGGGTCCATGGGCAGACAGAGGGAAGCAGGAACCTTCAGACTGAAGGGAAACCACACATTTTGGGTGGTAAGGATCTGAGTAGCAGACAAAGAAAGTTGGGGAAAGGTGGGAATCTCCTGCATCCCAATGGAAATGTTTGCTCGTTTGTGCTCTCGTTACAATAAGATTAGCCTTACAGATAAGAAGTACTCACCATGTACCGACACATGACACTTCTAATCTAAGCTAAATGGGGTCAGAAATCACTCCTCATCTTGGAAAAATGGAGCTGCGATGGAAGTCAAGGAAGTTGACTCCCAAACTCCTCCTTCCCTAGACAATATTCTGCGACTTCACTTGCTTACCCCTCAGAACAGGCTTGCCAATGAGGCCCGGGGCAGCAACTCTTCAACTTGTTCGCCCGTTCTCCCTCTGAGAATGTATCTTTGCTTAAATAAACTTTCACTTTACTTTCTTAACCTCTCTGCTTATGGTAGGGGAAACACGCTGACTGAAACCGCCCACCCTGGCCAGGTACCATAGTAGCCATTCACGTGAGTTATTTTAAGACAGGAGGTCCTATTAAGGAACACGAAACTGATAAACCACCACCAACTGGAAGAGTTCAGGAAAGGTCAAAAGGAGACGCCACATGTCCTACCACCTCCCAGAACCCTCCTCACTGGGATCCATCTTGGCTGAACAACACGTGTGCCACCAGGAAAGACCTCGAGTCAGGAAGACTGGCCAGAGACAACCCAGAAACTAATCCCATTACCATAAAACGTGGCAGAGCAGTTCTCCTGGGTCCCCTTACCCTACTGCTCTCCACCCAAGTGCCCCTTCCCAGTAAAGTCTCTTGCTTTGTCAACACGTGTGTCTCCTTGGACAATTCATTTTCCAGTGTTAGACAAGAGCCCACTCTCGGGTCCTGAAAGGGGTCCCCCTTCCAGCAACAACTGGCAATCACAAAGGGACCCCTGTTTACTGTGGCTGACATCCCGACCACTCAGGGTACTCAAGAACCAGCTCGCATGCTGACGGAGCAGACCCAGCAACCACAACCGGGACCCCTTTGTCCCTGATCTCTTTCCTGAACAATGGCTGGAGTGCCTCGACCAGGTAAGGAACAAGACACTTTATTGACTTCCCTGCCCCTTCCTTTTTTTTTCTCTCTTTCTCTCATCCCTCTTTTCAACCCCTCCTATCCTACTTTTCTTTTCTTCTCCCCCAGTACTGGACTCAGGAGTCTGATTGAAGGGCCTCAGCCTGAGCTGAGGATCACAGCTTGATCACCTCCAGTTGGCAGAGAACTCGAATTCTGGTTCTGGTCTGATCTCTGGTTTCTGGTAGGGCTGAGTTCCAGTCCTCCTTTCCTGGAAGCCCAGGAGAAAATTCCCATAGCATCTGGGCATCTGCAGGTGGCAAGACGATGGTAAGGCCACTCCTTCTTTTTTTTTTTTTTTTTCTCATCCCCTCCCAACTTCTAACCATTTATTTTTCTCTCTCCCTCCTTCTCTTTCAACCTGTCCTCTTTCCCTCCCTTTGAAGACCCAAGGTATTTCTGTTTACTCCATCCGTCGATACTCAGACCTGAAGTTTTGAGTCTTTGTGAGAGATTTTCTGAGAGACCACGATCTCTCCTCCCCATAAACTGTGGTTTCTGTTCTTGGGGAGATAATCGAGCACTAGGAGCCCTCCATCAGGTGCCCTATTTCTATAAATTCAGCCGTTTGATTGTTCATTTGGCCGAGTGCTCCAAATGGAAGTGATTGATGGGGCTCAGTATAGTCGCACCTGGTCTTGGGTGAAAGTTAATACCCTAGATGTATGTCTAGGGGTTAATTCACCTTTTGGGGCCAGCCCTACAGCCCCTCTGATTGTGCTTACTGCTGAGCATTTCCTTTGGCTCATGTACAACCAGGTGATCTGAGACCAAGAGAGAGCTTGCAACCTCTCTAGAGTCAGATATTTGACAGAGGAGGCAAAAACATACAATGGAGAAAAGGCACTCTCCTCAACAAGTGGTGCTGGGAAAACTGGTCAGCTGTGTGTAGAAAAATGAAATTAGAACACTTTCTAACACCATACACAAAAATAAACTCAAGATGGATTAAAGACCTAAACGTAAGATCAGAAACTATAAAACTCTCAGAGGAAAACATAGGCAGAACACTCTCTGACATAAATCACAGCAAGATCCTCTAGGACCCACCTCCTAGAGTAATGGAAATAAAAACAAAAATAAACAAATGGGACCTACTTTTGCACAATGAAGGAAACTATAAGCAAGGTGAAAAGACAACCCTCAGAATGAGAGAAGATAATAGCAAATGAAACAACTGACAAAGAATTAATCTCCAGAATATACAAGCACCTCAATACCAGAAAAACAAACAACCCAATCAAAAAGTGGGCAGAAGACCTAAACAGACATTTCTCCAAAGAAGACATGCAGATGGCTAATGAACACATATAAAGAGGCGGAGCATCGCTCCTTATTAGAGAAATGCAAATCAACACCACAATGAGGTATCATCTCACAACTGGTCAGAAAGGCCATCATCAAAAAGTCTACAAACAATAAATGCTGGAGAGGATGTGGAGAAAAGGGAACCCTCTTACGCTGTTGGTGGGAATGCAAACTGATACAACCACTATGGAGAACAGTATGGAGAGTCCTTAAAAAACTAGGAATAAAGCTACCACACAACCCAGCAATCCCGCTACTGGGCATAGACCCCGAGGAAACCAAAATTGAAGAAGACACATGCATACCAATGTTCATTGCAGCACTATTTACAATAGCTAGGAGATGGAAGCAACCTAGATGTCCATCAGCAGATGAATGGAAAAGGAAGTTGTGGTACATATACACAATAGAATATTACTCAGTTATAAAAAGGAACTCATTTGAGTCAGTTCTAATGAGGTGGATGAACCTAGAGCCTATTATACAGAGTGAAGTGAGTCAGAAAGAGAAAGACAAATGTCGTATATTAACGCACATATATGGAATCTAGAAAGATGGTACCGATGATCCCATGTGCAGGGCAGCAAAGGAAACACAGACGTAAAGAACAAACTTTTGGACTCAGTGGGAGAAGGAGAGGGTGGGATGATTTGAGAGACTAGCTTTGAAACATATACATTTCCATAAGTAAAACAGATAGCCAGTGGGAGTTTGATGTATGATGCAGGGCACCCAAGGCCGGTGCTCTGTGACAACCTGGAGGGATGTGGTGGGGAGGGAGGTGAGAGGAAGGTTCAGGGTAGAGGGGACACATGTATGCCTATGGCCAATTCATACTGATGTATGGCAAAAACCATCACAATATTTTAAGGCAATTATCCTCCAATTAAAATAAATAAATTAATTTAAAAGGTAACTATACCACCATCAAAATGGGAAATAAGCCTACTTTCCCTCTAGACACCCCACTGGGTTGTCTTTTGGCCCACTGGGAAGGGTATCAACTGGATGGACTAAAAAGGAAAAACTTTTCAAATATTGTACTCGGTACGGGCCTACCTACTCCCTGGGAGGTGTGGGAAAATGGCCCCAGTCAGAGTCACTTGAATTTAACAGCATTTTGCAGCTCAGTCTATAGTGCAAACATGAGGGTAAATACAAGGAGGTGCCCTATGCCCAGGCCTTTATGGCCCTCTACCAGGATTCTGAGAAAAGGAGAAAAGGTAAGCTCAGAGACCCTGATAAATGCCCTTTCAAAGTCCTCTTGGCATGGTCCAAGGTGGAAGACCCCCCATGACCTTCTCCTGACCCCCTCAGTTCTGACAGAGTATGCGGGAAAGGGAAGTTCAGGCAGCCCCAGAAGTTGGGACTTGAGGGAAGGTCACCTACAGCCACCTCAGCTCCGCCTCTTTCCCTCATGGGATTATGATCAGGAGGTAAGCTTTACCCTCCACAGGAGGAAAGGTCAGCCTTGGACAAAAAAAAAAAAAAAAAAAAACTGTCCCCTAAGAGAGGTTCCAGATGGGGAAGGGGGAACCACATGAGTTCATGTTCCCTTTTCTATGAAAGATAGTACCCAATGCAGGGAACAACTGAGTTCATATTCTGAAAACCCTCAAAAGTTTAGGGATGAATTTGAATATCTTAGCCTTAACTTCTCCCTCACCTGGAGGGATGTGATGGTCATTCTCACTCTGTGTTGTAATGATGAGGAGAAAGCTAGAATCTTAGGTCAGGCTAGAAAAGTGGCTGATGAACAACAGTGGGTGGGTGGCAACCTGGCCCTTGCAGAAGAGGCAATCCCCTGTACAGAGCCGGATTGGGATCCCAACACAAGGGCAGGAAGGGAATCCCCAAGACACCTCATTACTTGCCTACTGCAGGGCATTACCCAGGGTGTCCAGAAGGCTGTTAATTAAGATAAAATAAGTATTAAATAAGATGTAACAAGGAGAGAGTGAAAATCCACCCTTTTATTTTGGGGAAGGCTCACAGAGGCCTTTAAAAATTTTACCTAGGCAGGCAGACCTGAAAGGTATTGAGGGAAGAGTCCTGCTGGCCCATTCCTTCATAACCCAGGCAGTCTTGGACATAAGGAGAAAATTGCAAAAACTAGAAAAAGGGCCAGAGACATCGATCTCTGAGCTAGTTGTTGTTGTTTAGTCACTAAGTCGTGTCCAACTCTTTTGCAACCCCATGGATTATAACCCGCCAGGCTCCTCTGTCCATGGGATTTCCCATGCAAGAATACTGGAGCATGTTGCCATTCTTCCAAGATCAGGGATCGAACCTAGGTCTCCTGCATTGGCAGGTAGATTTTTTTACCACTGCACCACCTGGGAAGCCCAGTCACACTATACATTTTTAAAAAACAAAAACAAAACAAACAAACAAACAAAACAACCTCTACATATTTTCATGGGAAAAGCTTCAAGACAAATTTGGTGAAATATTTTTAATTTGATTCAATCCATGTAAATGATAATAAGTATACATATTATGCTTTCTATGTACATGATAAGCCAGGAAAATTAATAAAAATTATAAACCAAACTTCATCAATGGTGATTATCTATGGGGAGGGGGGAGGAGTAACTGTGTGTGGAAAGGTGTACCGGGTGAGAAGTGACATGTTTAAGGTGATGTGTCAAACTTTATGCTATACATTTTTTTTAAGTCTTTACAAGAAGAATAAAGTTGTGGATCAGTGTTTAAAAAATAAAGAGCCCATAGAAAGTTGAAACCCAATAAATAATGAGACATGGATCTGCTACACTGTTTGAATACAGATAGCTGGCTACACGTTTTCACTCTGAATGTGAACTCTGCTGTGTCGTATCATGGAAGAAGTCAGTCTAAGATAAAAAGATATCAGAGTGCTCGCTTCGGCAGCACATATACTAAAATTGGAACGATACAGAGAAGATTAGCATGGCCCCTGCGCAAGGATGACACGCAAATTCGTGAAGCGTTCCATATTTTTGAGAAAGAAAGAAAAAGAAAAAAAAAAGATATCAGAGAAAAATGACAAATTAATGTATTAAGGCCTTTTTTTCATTTTTTGAACTTGGCGCAAAAACTGCCTCATGATAGTCTCACAAGATACCCGTTTGTGGTACACCACAGTGCTTTATCATCTTGGACTTCTCGTCAGCATCTCCCCTCATTAAGCTAGAAACAAGAAAGACTGCCACAACTGGATTAACTTAAATGTACTTCCTTTTTAACCTGGAAGAAGTCACCCCCACTAAATTGGGGCTCTAATTCTCTAAACAGGGAACAAGGCACTTCTTTTCCAATATCACCCTGAAAGAGAAAAATATTATTTAGAAAGGAACATCCTTCAAAGTGGGGTGCTTTATATAGCAAACATAGAGTCTCAATCCCCTATGTTTGTTCTGTAATATGTTATAAATGCTCTTGTCAGTGTTCCTCACTCAGGAAAAATCTGCTTTTCTTGACAAAGCATAAATTAATAAAGCTTGATAATAGATTTAGATTTACTAGTGATAATAAAAAGAACTCGATTCAGATTCTTTCCTGAAAGTCTCAGAAACTTAATTATCAATATAGATTTCTATATTTATTTTCATATGACCATGCTACTCCTATCTTCGATCTCCTCCATTTTACTATCTTTACCAGCAAATTCAATTCCCAATTAGAAATGTAGTTCCCTCCTAGAACTTGAGATCCTTTCCTTGATATTGGACAACTCCCTGGTATTGCAGCATTATCTTATCCAACCATTCTAGCAAAATGCTATGGTGCAATCTATCACCTTAACATCTTTCAGGGTACTGAAATGATCAGTCTGCTACTATTTCTCCCTCTACTTAGTTAACACTTACTATATTGAATAGTTATTGTAAAAGACTAAGCACAGTAAGGAGATAGAAAAAACGGTAAGGCCTCTGCCATCGAGAAATCTGCTGTCCATTTGTGGAAAAAAGAATTATATTGAAATAAGTAATTTAACAGACCATATTGATAAGCAAATACTAACACACACACACACACACACACACACACACACACACACATCATGCGGAGAAAGGAACAGAAGCATGCCTAACTCATGGAAGGCTTTCTGAAGGTGATTTATTAAAAGAAATTTTGGAGTAAGAAACAGATAGAGGAAGTATGTAGGTATTTTAATTCAGAGTTAATAGATGAGGCCAGTGGTTCTGAAACATCTATATGCTTAAGAATGATCGCTTGAAAGGTAGCTAAGCTTAATGGTTAATTAAGGGCTTGAATTGTGGGGTCAGACTTCTCAATATAAAGCCCAATTTTGGTAATGATTAGTTGTAAGAACATGAAGTTGTGACTTTTCTCTTATCCTTATTTTTCATCAGCAGTGAATAGAGAAAAACAGTACTTTTTTGGAGGGGTGAGGGGTAGGGTGGTGGTTACTATGAGGAATAAGTGAGTTAATTTAGAAACAAGAGCTTAAAAGAGTACCCGACCCACCGTAAGCACTTGATAAATCTTAATTATAATCAGTATTATCGGAGCATTTGTTCAAAATGTAAATTTCTTAGATCCCACCCTCAGAGTACTCTGATTCAATAAGTGTAGGACAGTGCTCAGCAATTTGCATTTTTTACCATGCTGCCAGATGGCTGACACAGATGATATGGAAGCACTTTTGATAAAAACTAGGTTAGACAGAAGCAGAATTAAGAATGACAAGTTGTAGAGCACGTTTTGCAAATTTCAGTGTTTGCTACCCCTTTGTGTTATAAACCCCTTTGAGTTTATTTAAAAAAATAAATAAATACATATTTGCAAACACTCACAATTTTGCATACAATTTCACCTAACTTATAAGCCTCCTGAAGTTCGTCGATGAGCTCCTAAGAAACTAACAGAAGAGGGAATTTGGGAGGGAGGATTCCCAAAGTTCCTGGTTAAGAGGCCATGAAATACTTCATACCCACAAGGATGGCTACAATCAAAAAGACAAATGGAGTAAAACAAGGTTGGTGAGGGTTTTTATTTTATTTTACTTTTTGGCAAGGAACTAGCAATCTCATACATTGGTGGTGGGAATGTAAAATGATGTATCCACTTTGGAAAATGGCTTGGCGGTTCCCCAAAGTGTTAAATGTTAAAAAGTCACCATATGACCCAGCAATTCCACTCCGAATACAATATATCCCCAAGAAAAAGAAAATGTATGTTCCTATAATGGCATTATTCATAACACCCCAAAGGGGGAGACAACGCAAATGTCCATCAACCAATGGGTGGATAAAAAAAATGTGGTACATACCTACACAATGGAATATTTGTTAATAAAAAGACGCTTGTTACAACATAGATGAACCTTGAAAACATGCTAAAGAAATCAGTGAAAGAAATCAGTCACAAAAGACCACATACTATATAATTCCATTTATATAAAATACCCTGAATATGCAAATCCTTAATGACAGAAAGTAGATTAGTAGTTGTTACCTAGGGCTAAGGGGAGAGAAAAAGAAGAAAATAAGAGTGACTGCTAGCAGGAAAGGGTTTCTTTTTGTGGTGATGATGAATATGTTATAAATTCCAAGTGTGGCGATGGTTTGCACAACGCTGTGAATATACTAAAAACAATCGAATTTACACTTTAAATGGGTGAATTTTATGGTATGTAAATTATCTCTCAATAGAGATGTGGGGAAAAAAGGAAGAAGCCATGAAACAGATTGATTAGGACAGAGCCCCAGACTAGGGAAAAAAGGGGATTAAGAGTGAAGAGAGGTTAAGGCGAGAGAACGCAGGCTTGGAAGTCATCTGGATATTGATGACAGGTGAAACGTTAAACGGACTCTTATATAACAGGGCCTGAAAAACTGAGGAATTAAAATAGGGCCCAGAGGGATTCCTACACTTCCTCTGAGGAAAGCCAGAGAAGGCAAAACTACTTGAAAATGGAATAAAATATATAGCATTGTCACAAAAGTCAAGGAGGAATTTTAAGGAGAGGTAATCAGTGGTAATGCCAAAAATCATGATATTAAAAGACTCTACTATTAATCAGATTGAAGTATTTGTCTGTAACTGTGGAATCTTAACCCAAAATTGTTAACAATTTTACTCTCCCTACACATGTACCTAGGTAAGTTTGAAAAAAGAAAAGAGTGATGAAATCTTTTAGCAGTGAAGGTAAATACACAGTATGAGTTTACTTGCTACTACAAAGTAAACACTACTGAACTAAGCCCAAATAGATTATATCCCAAGTGAGCTGATAATACAGAAATTCAGTTACATACCTATGTTTAAACATGTAAAACCCAATTTCAATAGTTTTGAAATTTCAAATCTAATTTGCAACATAATGATGTACAGTAAAATGTAAAAACACATCTTTTTTAAACCACCAAGAAATACCAAACACTGAATTATATTTTAAAATCAGTAGAACTCTGCTTTCAATCTTAGTTATATTTATATAAAAATCAGGCTGCCATGAATTGGATGTACTTACCTGTGTGAGTACTTTGAAAATTAAAAATACACACAAAGAGTTAGCATCTAACACTATCAGATTTCCAAAATATGTGAATTCATAATCTAAAACAAAATACCTATATCTTTAGAAAATAAATCCATTGGATAAATGTAGAAAAATATTTTAAATGCACATGATTTGGACATAATATTTTATATTATCCAACTTACTCTTCCTCTCCATTAGGAATTACTGTTTCTAATGAATATATGAGAGTGATTCTGTCACCAACTTTGTAAAAAAACTTTAAAAAATATGACAGAATACAAAAAAAGAAAAAAAAAAACCATGGCCATCATTAAGGTAAATCAGCAACAAAAAATTCATGAATGCTGTGCTCTCACTTTAGACAATGGAGAGGTCCAGGAGACACTACTCAATTGACACTGGCTCCAGCGAGGATCAGTTGAACTTCAGAGGTAGAAAGCGCCACAGAAGATGACTGCAGCCATGTTTTCACAACTTCCAGTGGCCATGTCAGAATAGCTCCCACTGTACCACCACCTCACATCCTCCGGCAAAGAGATGAACTAGTGGAGGAGGCCAAGAAAGTATTTTTCAATAGGGACCGGGAGGAGGAGGTCAAAAGGGGGCAAAGAGAAGCCCAAAAGGATGGAAGGATAGAGAAGCCGGTCCAAGCCTTAGCCCAACAACAGGCTAAAATATTGGCCTTGGTTCACCCTACCACTGTGTGAGGGTCACGGAGAGAGCGAGAAAGAAAAAAGGATCCTAGGGATCCACCACTGAGATGCACCCAGTGTGCCTACTGCAAAGAGGATGGACATTGGAAAGGGGAGTGTCCATATCACCCTAAGGGAAGGCGTGTTGAGACCCCTACACCTGCTCTGTCTGTGTTAGTCCTAGGAGACCGGGACTGAGGATGCCCAACGGCTTGAGAACAGCTCCCCACCCGTCCACCAGAATGGTGAGATCCAGATCACTCCTCTCGACCATTGTGAACTTCTTTCGGATGGCGGGGGGGGGGCTGCCTTCTCTGTTCTTCCCTTCCGATTAGGACCTTTAGATTCCCTGACTAAAATGGTGATGGGGGTGGACAGAAAATCCCAAAGTCGAAATTTTACTAAGCTCCTCCATTGTAAGGTGGGCGATTGGCAAGGGACCCATCCCTTTTAATACATCCCTGGTTGTCCTGCTCCCCTACTGGGGAGAGACTTACTGTGTTGCCTCCAGACCAGAGTGAGGTGGGGAAAACTAGAAACCGATAACTTCCTTTGTCTGGTGTCTGAACATTTGCAGTCAGACATAGGAAAGGAGGATTCCCTCCCTTTCTCAGATGAGGTCAATCCTCAGGTGTGGGGTGTCTCCAGCCCCCGGGCCAGTCATAAATGTTTCACCAGTGAAGATTCTCCTGAGGCAGATTCCCCTCCACTGGAGAAGACAATGCTCCTTAAAACCAGAAGCTCTTGAGGGACTTGAAACGCTAGTTAACAAATAAATACCGGGATACTGGAATCCTAATCACTTGTGAGTCTTCCTGCAATGCTCCAATCCTGCCTGTTAAGAAGCCGGATGGATCTTACTGACTTATCCAGGATCTAAGAGCAGTTAAAGAGGCTGTGGGTCCCATTCCCCCCATAGTCCCGAACCCATATACCCTCCTATCACAAGTCCCAGGAACTGCTAAGTACCTTTCAGTCTTAGACCTTAAGGAGGCTTTCTTTTACATTCCTCTTCATCCTGCGTCCCTAGAGCTCTTTGCCTTTGAGTGGCGGGCCCTGGGAACAAGGGAGGCCATATAACCTTGCTGGACGTGACTATCAAAGGGGTTTAGAGACAGGCCCCGTATTTTCGGGACTTCCTTGGGGAAAGAACTAAGAGAATTAACCTTAGCAAACAGTAACCTAATACAATATGTCGATGACTTGCTCATAACAAGGCCAGATTTTACCAGCTCTCAAATGGATACTATAAAAACCTTAAATTTTCTTTATGAAAAGGGATATCGGGTATCCCCTAAGAAAGCTGAGATTAGTTTAACCCAAATAAGATACTTAGGATTTATAATTACAGAGGAGGGGGAAAAAAAAAAAAAAGCTTGACCCTCCAGAGGAAATTCCTCATCTTAAATACCCCTTACCCCCAAACAAGGAAACAGCTTAGGGGATTTTTAAGAATGACTGGATTTTCCTGGATCTGGATTCCTGGTTATGGGAATCTGGCCTGACCCCTGTATGAGAAACTAAGAAGCAAAGAGGATGGGCCACTTGATTGGAATGGAAACCTGCAAGGTTGCCTTTAATGTCCTGAAAGAGGCTGTCAGTATGGCTCCAGATTTAGACCTCCCAAACCTGGAAAAGCCTTTCAGGCTGTATGTCTCTGAGAGAGTAGGAACTGCTCTTGGGATGTTAGGACAAATGGTGGGGCCCGTATTACAGCCTGTGGCCTACCTCTCAAAACAACTAGATGAGGTAGCCAAAGGGTGGCCCGCTTGGCTCGAGGCAGTAGCAGCCACCACTCTTATGGTTAAAGAGGCCTTACAAAAAAACCTCGAATAGCCAAAGCAATCTTGAGAAGGAAGAATGCAACTGGAGGAATCAACCTGCCTGACTTCAGACTATACTACAAAGCCACAGTCATCAAGAGAGTATGGTACTGGCACAAAGACAGAAATATAGATCAGTGGAACAGAATAGAAAGCCCAGAGATAAATCCACAACACCTTATGGACACCTTATCTTCGACAAAGGAGGCAAGGATATACAATGGAAAAAAGACAACCTCTTTACAAGTGGTGCTGGGAAAACTGGTCAACAACTTGTAAAAGAATGAAACTAGAACACTTTCTAACAGCATACACAAAAATAAACTCAAAATGGATTAAAGATTGAAATGTAAGACCAGAAACTATAAAACTCGTAGAGAACATAGGCAAAACACTCTCCGACATAAATCACAGCAGGATCCTCTATGAACCACCTCCCAGAATATTGGAAATAAAAGCAAAAATAAACAAATGGGACCTAATTAAACTTAAAAGCTTTTGCACCACAAAGGAAACTATAAGCAAGGCGAAAAGACAGCCCTCAGAATGGGAGAAAATAATAGCAAACGAAGCAACAGACAAAGGATTAATCTCAGAAATGTACAAGCAACTCCTGCAGCTCAATTCCAGAAAAATAAATGACCCAATCAAAAAAATGGGCCAAAGAACTAAACAGACATTTCTCCAAAGAAGACATACAGATGGCTAACAAACACATGAAAAGATGCTCAACATCACTCATTCTCAGAGAAATGCAAATCAAAACCACAATGAGGTACCATTACACACCAGTCAGGATGGCTGCTATCCAAAAGGCTACAAGCAATAAATGCTGGAGAGGGTGTGGAGAAAAGGGAACCCTTTTACACTGTTGGTGGGAATGCAAACTAGTACAGCCACTATGGAGAACAGTGTGGAGACTTCTTAAAAACCTGGAAATAGAACCAACTGCCATATGACCCAGCAATCCCACTTCTGGGCATACACACTGAGGAAACCAGATCTGAAAAAGACACGTGCACCCCACTGTTCATCGCAGCACTGTTTATAATAGGCAGGACATGGAAGCAACCTAGATGCCCATCAGCAGACGAATGGATAAGGAAGCTGTGGTACATATACACCATGGAATATTACTCAGCCTTTAAAAAGAATTCATTTGAATCAGTTCTAATGAGATGGATGAAACTGGAGCCCATTATACAGAGGGAAGTAAGCCAGAAAGATCAAGACCAATACAGCATACTAACACATATATATGGAATTTAGAAAGATGGTAATGATAACCCTATATGCAAAACAGAAAAAGAGACACAGAAGTACAGAACAGACTTTTGGACTGTGTGGGACAAGGCGAGGGTGGGATGTTTTGAGAGAACAGCATCGAAACATGGATATTACCAAGGGTGAAACAGATCACCAGCCCAGGGTGGATGCATGAGACAAGTGCTTGGGGCTGGTGCACTGGGAAGACCCAGAGGGATCAGGTTGGGAGGGAGGTGGGAGGGGGGATCGGGATGGGGATTACATGTAAATCCATGGCCGATTCATGTCAATGTATGGCAAAAACGACTACTATATTGTAACGTAATTAGCCTCCAACTAATAAAAATAAATGGAAAAAATAAAACAAACAAACAAAAGAAACAATAAGAAGGACACTCTGAGTTTGTTTCTAAAGCTTATCTCAGTAACCAGTCTTTGAATAAAGTTCAGAGGCTCCAGGATTTAGAACCAAGAGATTAACAACAATTCAGTTCAGTTCAGTTCAGTCGCTCAGTCGTGTCTGACTCTGCGACCCCATGAACCGCAGCACGCCAGGCCTCCCTGTCCATCACCAACTCCTGGAGTCCACCCCAACCCATGTCCATTCTGTCGGTGATGCCATCCAACCATCTCATCCTCTGCCGTCCCCTTCTCCTCCTGCCCTCCATCTTTCCCAGCATCAGGGCTTTTTCAAATGAGTCAGCTCTCTGCATCAGGTGGCCAAAGTACTGGAGTTTCAGCTTCAACATCAGTCCCTCCAATGAACACCCAGGACTGATCTCCTTGAGGATGGACGGGCTGGATCTCCTTGCAGTCCAAGGGACTCTCAAGAGTCTTCTCCAACACCACAGTTCAAAAGCAGCAATTCTTCGGCACTCAGCTTTCTTTATAGTCCAACTCTCACATCCATACATGACCACTGGAAAAACCATAGCCTTGACCAGACGGACCTTTGATGGCAAAGTAATGTCTCTGCTTTTTAATATGCTCTCCAGGTTGGTCATAACTTTCCTTCCAAGGAGCAAGCGTCTTTTAATTTCATGGCTGCAATCACCATCCGCAGTGATTTTGGAGCCCAGAAAAATAAAGTCAGCCACCGTTTCCCCATCTATTTGCCATGAAGTGATGGGACTAGATGCCATGATCTTAATTTTCTGACTGTTGAGCTTTAAGCCAACTTTTTCACTCTCCTCTTTCACTTTCATCAAGAGGCTCTTTAGTTCTTCTTCACTTTCTGCCCTAAGGGTGGTGACATCTGCATATCTGAGGTTATTGATAGTTCTCCCAGCAATCTTGATTCCAGCTTGTGCTTCCTCCAGCCCAGCGTTTCTCATGATGTACTCTGCATATAAGTTAAGTAAGCAGGGTGACAATATTCAGCCTTGACGTACTCCTTTTCCTATTTGGAACCAGTCTGTTGTTCCTTGTCCAGTTCTAACTGTTGCTTCCTGACCTGTATACAGGTTTCTCAAGAGGCACTATGGTCACTTAGCAAACTAAATCCAATGCCCTGGAGATATCACGGGGCTATACCTAATGGAAGTTCTTGACTTAAGTTCTTACTTACGATGTTGCCTACTTCAAAAAATGTTGTCCCTTACATTGCAAAATATGTGACTGAGCTACTGATATAATGATGGTATACAATTTCATATAAAATCCATAATTATAACAATGTGACTCTCTATATGAAAAGAAACAACAAGAGGAAATATCTTCCTAAACCATGAGGCTAATAAGACAGGTATCGTCCAAAGACTCTTGCTACTCACAGGGCCTAATCCAATAACAACACATTAAATGGCACTTACTCCATGACTTGTGAACAATAAATGCTAGAATACAGCCTATGGGACCCTTCCAACCTCGTCTCCCTATCCCAACATTAATTCCTGAAAATCATGATATGATTGTTATAGACCTAAAAGATTGCTTCTTTACCATTCCTCTACACCCAGACGATAAAGAAAAATTTGCATTTTCTGTTTTAACTCTTAATAATCATCAGCCTTTACAGAGATATCAATGGAAATACTTACCTCAAGGCATGATGAATAGCCCGACTATATGTCAGAGACTTGATGATCTAACATTATGGCCCTTAAGGCAACAATATCCCACTGCTAACATTTATCATTATATGGACGATATTTTAATTCCTCATTCATGCCCTAAAAAAACCAACAGAAATCCTTTCCTCTCCACAAGTCTATTTAACTACTCAAGGATTAATCATCACTCCAGAAAAATTTCAAATTTCCCTTCTTGGAAATATCTCAGACTTCAGTTGCTCCATACTTCAATTAAACCTACACAATTGTCTTTTTGGCCTCCCAATCCTTTAACGCTTCATTCTCTTCAACAATTTCTAGGTCATTTGAATTGATTGTGCCCTATTCTAGGCATACCCACCTATGCCATGCTCCCCTGTCTATAGCCCACATTCGAGGACATACACAATATCCTGGAACTCTAGCATATGGTAATCATCAAGCTGATTCTAATCTCCATTTCACCGGATCTTTATTTACAGATGCCTTTCAGTCACATCAGTTCTTTCATCAAGGAGCTAGAACCTTAAGCAAGCAGTTTTCTCTAACTAATAATGAAACTAAAGAAATAGTTTGCACCTGTCCAACTTGTCCGTCTCTAACTCCCTCTTTTTCAGCTACTGATGTCAGCCCTAGAGGACTCTCCACAAATGAAATTTGGCAAGTGGATGTTACTCATTATCCACCTTTTAAACCTCTCACTTATATCCACGTAACTATTGATACATTTTCTGGTTTCCCTTAGGCCACAGCTCAGCATGGAGAAAAAGCAAAACACATTCAAGCACATCTTTTGGAGTGCTTTGCTGTTATGAGCCACCCTAAAACAATTAAAACTGACAATGCCCCTACTTATACATCCTCCCAATCACAACAGTTCTTATTATACTTGTGGAATATGATGTATGTGACTGGGATTCCACATAACCCTACAGGTAAAGCTAAACGGTTTACAAAAATTATTCTTCAATAAACCAAAAAAAAAAAAAAAGAGGAAGGAATTAGTCCCCCCAAGAGAAAGGCTACATGTTGCCTTCTTTACCACTACTCATTTAACACTTTCACAAAAATTTTCACATTCCACAGCACGTCAACATTTTGCACCTCCACAATCTCGCGAGTACTCTTTGGTTTTGTATGAGCATCCCCCATCTCCCGTCTGGCAGGGTCCAGTGAAATTACTAACATGGGGAAGAGGATACGCAACTGTTTTATCTCCATCAGGTCCTCTCTGGATACCTGCTCGTTGTGTTAAACTTTACCATGAGTTGGTACCCCAGACTCAAGAATCCACTACCCGACTTTCAACTACTGACCACCGATCCAGTACCACCTCCAGGCATGCCTCCTCCAAAGAGACCTCGGATCTCCTCACCAGCCACTGACATCACTTGGGGTGATATTAAGCGCCTTACTTCAAGGGCTGAAAATGCTCTTGTTAATACTGGCACTCCCATTACACCTGAAAAGATATTGCTTTCCCTTTTAGCTACTATAACCACAAACTCTGCCAGTAAGGTAAAACTATGTAAGCCTTTCTTCTTTTCCTTCACACCACTCAAGCTTCCTGTCTCAGCCTTACTTATTGGGCTCATTTATTGAATCCTCCCTTACTTCCCATTGTCACTTGGGAAGATCCTGAAATCCCTATTTCCACTAATGATTCTGCCACTACGGGAGGCAAGTGGTTCCCACATCCTCCTGACGTGCCTATACACATCCTAGACGACCCTTGGACTATTAATGGCACTCCTCATCTGCCTTTCTATATTACCAGTCTTATAGATGCACAAATATGTGCTTATACAGGCCCACAATGGTATATGAACAATATAAAACGGCCTCCAAAATCTGAATCTTGAGTTGTTACTATTAAGCACCAAACTTTTGTTTTTACTGCTGGTCTTCACGGTAACATGACTCTGGGCATGTCCTACCCTAAACCTTCTATTCCTTTATGTGCTTATTCTTGGGTGGAGATGGATATGTTTGATGGTTTCAGTTGGCATGTCTGCCATTCCAGTAATTTCCCTACACAACTCCTTTCCCCCTACAATTATACTATAGAAAATTGGGGACCTCAAGCATTATTGATACAAGACAGTAATAAGACTTGACATGGACAGATTTGGAATTGGTCTTTACCCTTTCATTATTATAAGTCTAATCCTTTATGGAATCCTGGTTTTGCTGGCCCTATATTTAGGCTGTGGTATGCTCCCTTATGGTATTCTCCCAATAAAATTCTCATATGGTGCCTTCCACTCCCATTCTTTCCACGCATTCTATGACGAAGTCCTGACACTTTTTCCAATGGTCATTTCATCTGGAATTTCACAGATCTTCACAATCTTCACACTTATGTCAATATCTGTACCACTAGACCATACATCTTTGCACTAGCACCCGATTTTACTCTAATTTTTCTTTAACCCTACCTCCTGGAACTATTCTTACTCCTTGCTATAACTATTCCCATTTAATTAGTCATTCCTTTCCTTTTACCCTTAAACAACAAGCTCAGATTGGATACCCATTTCTATAAATCGACCTTGGCTTGGTGGCTCACCCCTTGCTCAAATAGTGCAGACCTTATCTAAATTAGTTATACATAAAAAATGATTTTTAGCGACACTCATAGTTTCTATTATAGGTATTACTACAGCCGCTGCCCTAGCTGCAACTGCGGCCACTGCTTTCACTGTTTCATTTAAAGACTGCTAATCAGGTACAAACCCTTATGTCTAATATCACTTCTGATCTTACTAAACAAATTGAAAGTGACCAAATGATATTGTCTCACCTCGCAGCTCTGGAGGCTGCTGTCTTGGCTTGGTGAAAGTCAACAAGCTTTATGGACTCATTCTCAATTGGACTGTGATAGCATGTTTTCACATGTCTGTGTTACACCATAAGTAGTACACAATTATTCTGAAACCTGGAATAATTTAAAACAACGTTTAAACCCTAAGACAGATTCTATCATTAATGATTCCATCTTACACTTACAAACTATACTTCATGAACAAATAAAGACTCTCCAACAACATTCCTCTGATGCCACTCTCCAAACACTCTCTGATACTGCTACTTGGCTGAATCCTAAAAATTGTACCTCTAAACTTAACTTGGAATCATGTTTTTTTCCCATGCATATTGCTCATAACTATTCTTTGTGTCTCATTTTTAGTCTGAACATTAATCACCTTGTTTTCATGCCTTACTCGCACCGAAGCTACGCTGATGCTGTTTCTCTGACAAGAAGGAAATCAACATGCTCCTTAATAAAACAAGAAGAGGGGAATTGTGGGAATATAAATGATGTTACTTTCTCAAGGCCCTGTTTTCTGGAGATTGTTCTGTCTCTCCCTTTCCTTACGTACTCTTTCTCATGCTCCTAAGACAGATACCTTGGCTGACCGTCAGCCAAGGTATACCTTGATACTGTCAGCCTCAGCAAATGTTGTTCTGCACGCAGAACAAACTTCCTTATCGTCAAAGCCTTACTATTGCTTTGCTGAGCTCTGTTACTGAATTCCAGATAAGTTCTCAATAAATATGCACTCAGCGTTTTCTCCGGGAGTTGCTCCTCTGTGACCTCTCCCTGCACTGTCTCTCATAATCCTGTGTGGTTGTGAGAATTAATTCAGTGCAACACCACCACGTCCATATGCTACTCATAGCCCTCATGAGAGTACAGGCAGCCCTCAAACAGCCATTGTTATTAAGCCCTTATGAAATGATGTGTGGACGCCCGTTCTTAACTTCTGATTTGTTTTCTGATGAGGACACCAATGCATTCCTAAAGCATATAATTGACCTGGGAATATTTCGGTAAGGACTCCAACGATATGGAGAGCAAGTCCTCCCTAAGACACAGGAAGACTTGAAAAACCCCCAAGTAGAGTGGGGGTCCAAGTGTTAGTGAAGACCTAGCAAGAGAAAGGGAGTCTGAATCAGCTGTCAGAGAAATGGACACGGTGATATCAGGTTGTTCTAGTAACCTCAACTGCTGTAAAAGCAAAGGGCCTGTCTGCCTGTGTCCACAATTCTAGAATAAAATCCTGTGGTTTACAGGATAGGGAGATGGGGACTGAGACCCCCAAACCAGAGGACAACTATTCCTGTGAACCTATTGAAGACCTCAGACTCTTATACAGGCAGAACACCATCAGATAAGTAAAAATGTATCCTATGATGTCCCTCTTCTTCCTGATTATGCCTCCCTGTACAGCTATTAACGTCTCCCTTAATGATGTATATACACTTGTAAACCACACTACTTCTCGACTTAACCTTACTACCCCTTGTTGGACCTGCATTAGCAGCAGAAGTTGGGGATATGTCCAACCTATCCCATGGTATCAGTGGCCCACCCTTCCAGCCCAGCGATATGCTACACTCAACACACCCCATCTGGTCATGACATAGTCTTTTGGGTAAAAGGGGAGAAAAACTTCATGCCCTGCTACCAGAGACAGTTGGCTATATTTACTCACACAATAACATCTGCAATCCCACCCGATCCCTTATTTTCTCTCTTGACTAACATTCCCCAAGTGACCTTCCCTATTTGCTTCAAAAACAACTCCCTGACAGGGGTGTCTATGGGAGATCTGGACAGCTCACACTGTGGAGTAACTTTCAGTGTCAGAACCGGCAGGAAAAAACAGGGATCTAGAAACTGCTCTAGGGTATTACGATTTAGCCCAAAGCCTGGGAACTAAGCGGTTCTGGCAAAACTGACACACTATACCTATCCCCAGGCACGAGGCTCTCCTCGGACCCCATTAACCAAACGATCTCGAAAATCCACGTTCTGTTCTAGACGACCAAAACACCACACCCAATCATCCTGGTTTCTAAACTGGATGGGCAACTCTGACCACTCTTTATTCCCTTGTAGGGGGTCCCCACCCCTGAGAACCTAACTCTATGGTGGGAACCCAAACGAAATACTCTCTACCCCGAGGACAAGTCCCAGGATGCCTCGCAACACTTGAATCCCTTTCTAAATGCCCTCACTGCAGCTGGCTTTGCAGCAAGTGGGGTGACAGTCTCCTCCCCATTGCTAAAGGACTGCCCCTGTTCCCTTATGCCATGCTCCAGTTGTATAGCAGATGGAAACTGTGCCCCCCTTTGGCAAACTTGTTTTGTTGCCCAGCTTGAACACAGCCAGGGTGTCTACTTCATATGCAGTACCTACTTATCTCTTACCTTATCTTATCTCTGCCCCCTTTTTGGTCGGGAACTTGCTCTCTAGTGTATGTCACGCCCCACAAAGATCTGGCCAGGAGTAATGCCTCCTTGCCTCTACCAGTATATACCCACCACAGTATACATCATGCAGCAGTGCACACCCCCTTGTTCCTGGCACCAGGACTGGCCATTGGTTTGGCAGGGGCTGCCACGGGGGGAACTTCTTTGCATAAATTCCAGAGGCTTTCTACCGACACTGCTGGAACCATAGGAGAAAACTGCGAGGACCCTCTGACGTCTACAATCCCAGTTAGGCTCCCTAGCCACTATGGTTCTACGAAATCACTGGGCCCCAGACTTACTGACCACAGGGCAGGGGGGCACATGTCTTTATCTGAAGGAAGAATGCTGTCTTTATTATCACTAGTCTGGACAGGTCCAAGGAGATACAAGGGGATCTTAGAACGGGCCACCCATATCTGGGGTTTGGGTTCGACAGGCGTGTGGAGTCCTCCTTTCCGCTCTTGGCTCCTGCCATTTCTGGGTCCAGTGATGACTATCCTACTAGGCCTCCTATTTGGCCCCTGTGTGCTTCAACTCCTCCTTGCAAAGTGTATCTCCAACAGACACCAACAGGTTCAAGCCAAACTGATGTTAATCCAAGGGTGGAAGCCAGTTTCAAATATGGAATACCTCAACTTAGATCAGGTAGAGAGAGATGTCTGCTCTGCCAGGCAGGACTATGCCCACTCTCTGTAAGAAGTAGTTACAGAAGAGAGAGACCTCCACCCCCAATTCCCAAGAAGTATCCTGAGTATGAAGTTTCTCAGCGGGGAGATGTTAGGGGAAACACACTGACTGAAACCGCCCACCTTGGCCCTGCACCATAGTGATCATTTGCCTGAGTTATTTTAAGACAGGAGGTCCTATTAAGGAACATGGAACTAATAAGCCACCACCAACCAGAAAGGTTCGGGAACAGTCAAAAGGAGACGCCATGTGTCCTACTACTTCCCAGAATCCTCCTATCTGGAATCCATCGTGGCTGAACAGTGCACCACCGGGAAGAACCCTGAATCAGAATGACTGGCCAGAGACAACCCAGAAACTAATCCCATTACCATAAAACCCAAGGCTGCAAGCCACATGGCACAGCAGTTCTCCTAGGTTCCTTACCCTACTGCTCTCCACCTGGGTGCCCCTGAACAATAAAGCCTCTTGCTTTGTCAGTATGTGTGTCTCCTTGGACAATTCACTTCCAAGTGTTAGACAAGAGCCCAGTCTTGGGCCCTGAAAGGGGACCCCTTCCTGCAACACTTCATCTCCGAATTCTTTCATGATGAAGAAAGAACCTTAAATTCACCAGCAACACTATTGCTGCTGCAGCAAATTGCCAGAAATTGAGGGGGTTAAAACAGCATACACTTATTATCTCCCAGTTTTGTTTTGTTTTGTTTTGTTTAGGTCAAAAGTCTGGTAGGGGTTTCACTGGGTTAAAATTCGGGAGTCAGCAGGCTGTGTTCCTTTCTGGAGGCTGCAGGGGGAAACCCACTTCTTGCTCATTTGGTTTGTTGTCAGTTCAATTCTTTGCAGTGGTAGGACTGAGGTCCTGTTTTTCCTGCTGGCTGCAAGTTCAGGGCTATTCCCAGCTTTTAGAGGCTGCCACATTCCTTGGCTCATGGCCCCCTTTCCTCAGCTTCAAAGCCAGCAATGATGGGCCAAGTCCTTCTCACATTACACCCCTCTAACCCACTGTGATACTGTGATTAATAATAAGAAAAACATGTTTGGTCCCTGGCCTTGTTGACATTTCCTGTGATGAGAGTCAGAAAGGTATCTTTAGTTATGTTAATCAGAGACTTTTGGAAAGCACCTAAGGGGTGGGGAATCTGGTTGCCAGAGAAGCCAACCAGGTGATTAGAGGGTTGGAACTTTCAGTCCTAACCCACCCTCACCCCCACAGTCCCATCCCAATCTCCAGGGAGCAGAGAGGGCCTGGAAGTTGACTCAGTGGCCATTGGCCAATGATTTCACCAGTCATGGCTGTGTAATGAAGGCCCCATCAAAATCCTAAAGGATGGGTTCGGAGAGCTTCTGGGTTGGTGAGCACTTTGCTGGTGTGGGGAGGAGGGCGCCTGGAGGGGGCATGAAGGCGCCCACCCCTTCTCCCATGCCTTGCCCTATGTGTCTCTTCCATCTGGCTGTTCCCGAGTTATAGGCTTCTACAATAAACATGTAGCCTAGTAAGTAAAATGTTTGAGTTCTGTGAGCCACTATCAAACCCAAGGAGGGAGTTGTTGGAATCTCCAATCCATAGCTGGTGGGTCAGAAGCCCAGGTGACAACATGGACTTGCGATTGGTGTCTGAACTGGGGGTGAGGGAACAGTCTTGTAGGACCAAAGCCCTAACTTGTGGAATCTGACCCTGTCCCCAGGTAGATAGTGTCAGAATTGAGTTGAATTGTAGGATACCCAGCTGGCGCCTGAGAATTGCCTGATGTGGGGGAAAACCCCACCTGTGGCTCAGATCGTAAAGAATCTGCCTGCAATACAGGACACCTGGGTTCAATCCTGGGTCGGGAAGATCCCCTGGAGGAGGGCATGGCAACCCACTCCAGTATTCTTGCCTGGAGAATCCCATGCATAGAGGAGCCTGGCAGGCTACGGTCCATAGGGTTGCAAAGAGTCAGACATGACTGAGCGACTAAGCACAGCACACAGTAGAATCTATACCCATTTTCCTGCCTCCCACTTGTACTTTGGAGAGCTCATGTGGTTACATGGGGTTTACCTAGATAACCCAGAAAAATCTCCCTATTTTAAGGTCTGCTGGTTAGCAACTTTAACTCCATCTGCAAAGTTATTTCCACTTTGTCATGTAACGCAACATATTCACAGGTTCTGGGAATTAGGACACAGACACATTTGGGGAGGTATTATTTTGCCTACTACAGCAGTGGTATATGTCATGACCCTCCACTAGCCCTCTTCTGACACCATTCCAGCGGAGAGGTTGAGGGTCACCTCATTTTTGTTTGGTATGGATTAATGGTCTGACTTTCCACTCTGCCTTCTTTGACACCACATTCACAGGAAAGAGGGAGGGAGGTTGGAGCACCTTCATGCAGCCATGTGAGGGCAAAAATCTAGACTCCCAACCCAGTGTTTGTTGGCAGGAATGGGAGTGTGGCCACTACTATTTCTGTAGCGGTGTTTGGCTGGAGTAAGGCAGTTATTATCTAAAAGTTTTGTGTTCTTCCTAGGCTGCCCCTTTCATTGGTCTTCTGACTAGTGAGAGCAAGCTTTTTTTCTTTGTGTTCACTCTCATTTCCAAGTTGCTGCCTTCTCTGGCACCCCAGTCCAGGATATATGAGGCAAAAGGAAACGCCAGGGCACTTGCCACCCTGTTGTTTATTCAGTCCCGAGGTTCCTACCTGGTTAGCATTCTTCTTGTTCCCTTTCAGAGTCTTCTTTATATATAAATAAGACTTCCCAGGCAGCTCAGTGGTAAAGAATCTGCCTGCCAACGCAGGAGATAGAGGTTCAATCCCTGGATCAGGAAGATCCCCTGGAAGAGGAAATGGCAACCCACTCCAGTATTCTTGCCTAGAAAATCCCAGGGACAGAGGAGACTGGCAAGCTACAGTCCATAGACTCGCCAAGAGATGGACACAACTGAGTGCACATGCACACACACACACACACACACACACAGACATATGTATGCACGTGTGTGTGTGTGTGTATAATTTGTCTAGGATGTTTAGCTATACTGAATGAGAGGAATGGGGAGTAGTGTGTCTACTCCATCTTCTCTCAGAACTAGAGGTGCACAGAATATTTTTAAAATATTATTTGTTTATTAAAACATTTTCATTTACAATTAAATTATATAGTTTTAAACAATTTTTATTGGAGTATAATTGCTTTACTATGTTGTGTTAGTTTCAGGTGTACAGCAAAGTGAATCAGTTATACATATACATATATCCACTCGTTTATAGATTCTTTCCTCCTATAGGCCATTATAGGAGTATTGAGTAGAGTTTTCTGGGCTACACGGCAGGTTCTTTGTCATTATGTATTTTACACATATATAGTAGTGTGACTATGTCAATCCCAATCTCCCAATTTAACCCTCCCCCCCTTATCTCCTGGTAACGATCACTTTGTTTTCTTCATCTGTGACTCTACTTCTGTTTTGTAAACAACTTCATTTGCACAGTACCTCAGTTTTTTAGACTCCTCGTATATGCAACATCACATGACAATTGTCTTTCTGTGACTGAGTTATTTCACTCAAGATGACAATCTCTAGGTCCATCCATGTTATTGCAAATGGCATTAGTCCGTTCTCTTTTATGGCTGAGTAATATTCCATGTATACATGTACCACATCTTCTTTCTCCATTCCTCTGTTGATGGACATTTAGGCTGCTTCCATGTCCTGGCTACTGTAAATAGTGCTGCAATGAACACTCGGGTGTGTGTATCTTTTTGAATTATGGTTTTCTCTGGGTATATGCCCAGGAGTGGGATTGCTGGGTTACATGTTAGTTCTATTTTTGCTTTTTTTAAGGAACTTCCATACTGTTCTCCACAGTAGCATACAGCTTGACCTCCTGATCCTCTTTTTCTTCTTTCCTCTCTCCATCTCTTGCAGAAAGAACAAATACCGTGAATTTTGCATTTAGCATGCCTTTGGATTTGTGGGGGAATTTTGGTGTACATTTATATAATGTGTATTGGGCTTCCCTGGTAGCTCAGCTGGTAAAGATCCGCCTGCAATGTAGGAGACCCAGGTTCGATTCCTGGGTCGGGAAGATGTGCTGGAGGAGGGATAGGCCACCCACTCCAATATAACCATAAACAGTATATCCTGTTATAATTCCTATGAGAGATATCATATATTTGTGACCTTCAGCAAATGTCTCTTCATTCAATATATTTTTTGAAATTTATATTTATTCTTATAGTTCTAACTGTTCCATTTCACTCTGTGTACTATTCTATTGAATAAATAGCTCACAGTTTATTTATCTAGTCCCCTACTAATCGACATATAGGTTGTTTCAAGTTTTAATTATTTTTACTTTTTAAAAAACAACAACAGTGCTTCAGTGAATGCTCTTGTACCTGCCTTCTTCCTAATGGTACTAAAGGCCTAGTGGAAGCAGTACATTGTTTCACTTCTTCACCAGCATTGGTATTGCTTCAATGGTGTTTTTTCATCATTGTCAACATTCACATAAAGACTGTGACAAGTATGCATATTTTAATCCCTAGGGAAACTCTTCTTAATAAAAAAAATTAGGCAAAGAGGAATAAGTGAAAAGCCCATTGATGAGTTAAAATGAACATTAAAAATTGTTGATAAAACCTAAAAAAGGTAGGAAAGGAGTAACAAAGAATCAAACATCAGATCAGACAAATAGAAAACAAATTAAAGTGGTACACCTAAATCCAATCATATCAGTAATTTCATTAAATGTAAATGTACTAAACACTCCCATTAAAAAGAGAGATTGTCAGAATAGGTCAAAGTCTAACTACAAGACCTAACTACATGCTGTTTAAAACAGTTACTTTGTGTAAAGATCCAGAGGGGTTGAAAGTCAAGCACATAATGGAAAAATATGTACCATGCAAACAGTACACATAGGAAAACTGAGTCGGCAAATTAATAATAATGATAATAAATAATGACTTCAAGGCAAGGAAGATAAACAGAGAAAAGAAGAACATTTAAAATGACAAAACAGGCCAGTTCATTGGGAATATAGAACAATTAAACAATTATAAACGCATATGCTCCAAATAACAAGGTTTTAAAAACATGAAGCAAAAACTGACAGGACTAAAGGGAGTGTAGACAAATCCATAATCATAGCTACAGATTTTAACACCTGTCTTTCAGTAACCGGTAGAGCAACCAGAGAAAACAGTAAGGGTATAAAAATCCAGACAAAATTATGAACCACTTTGAACTGCTGCTGCTGCTGCTGCTAAGTCGCTTCAGTCGTGTCCGACTCTGTGCAACACCATAGACGGCAGCCCACCAGGCTCCTCTGTCCCTGGGATTCTCCAGGCAAGAACACTGGAGTGGGTTGCCATTTCTTTCTCCTATGCATGAAAGTGAAAAGTGAAAGTGAAGTCGCTCAGTCGTGTCTGACTCTTCACAACCCCATGGAGTGTAGCCTACCAGGCTCCTCCGTCCATGGGATTTTCCAGGCAAGAGTACTGGAGTGGGTTGCCATTTCCTTCTCCCACCTTGAACTAGCTGACATTTAAAGAACATCACACATAACAATGGCAGAAATACATTCTTTCCAAGTGTACCTGGAACCATAAAAGGCAAATGATATGCTTGAAACTTAAAAAAAGAAAAGAACTTTTGATGAATTCAAAAGGATTGAAAATATTACAGAGTTCATTGTCTGATCACAAAATTATTAAATTAGAAGTAAGTAACTCTAAGATATTTAGAAATTTAACAGCTCAGTTCTAAATAAACCATGGATTGAAAAAAGAAATCACAAGGATAATTAGAAGATACTTTGAATTATGATCATAAGGATACAAAACACCAAATTTTGTGGGATGTAGCTAAGGAGGTTCTTGGGGGGAAATTTATAGTTATAAATGTTTATATTAGAAAAGAAAAAAGGTTTACCATGAATCTAATGTTCTACCTTAAGAATCTAGAAGAAGTTAAGCAAATTAAACCCCAAGTAAATAGATGGAAGGCAATTATAAAGGTAAGGACTGACATAAGTGAAAAAGAAAATAAACGATAGCTTAGATTAACAAGGCAAAATTTTGGTTTTCTGAAAAAAAGAAACAAAAAAAACCCTGTGCGTGCGTATGAAGTCATTTCAGTCGCGCCCGACTCTTTGCAACTCTACAGACTGTAGCTCACCAGGTTCCTCTGTCTATGGGATTCTCCAGGCAAAAATACTGGAGTGAGTTGCCATGCCCTCCTCTAGCAGATCTTCCTGACCCAGGGATTGAACCTGAGTCCCCCGCGGCTCCTGCATTGCACGCAGATTCTTTACCACTGAGCCTCCAGGGAAATACCAAATACACCCCTAGCAAGACTGATTAAGGAAATTGACAGAATCTACAATAAATGATCTTACAGATATTAAACAAATAATGACAGAATAGTCTGAACAAATTTATACCAGTATATCCAACAACTTAAGTGAAATACAAAAATTTATTGAAAAATATAATTCACCCAAACTGACATAAGAGGAAATAAGAGGAGATTTATATCTTCCAAATACATTGAGTTTGATATCATCATCTTTTTCCCTCAACTAGGACTCCAGAACCAATCAGCTGGTGAATTCTATTAAACAATAGGTAGAGAAACAATACAAAGCCTGCCAAACCTTCTCAAAAAATAGATGAAGAAACAATTCCCATCCTGTTATTATGAGGTTAGGAGAATCCTGAAACCAAACTTGACAGAGAATGACACCCCACCCACCCACACACACACACACACACACACACACACACAAATCAGTAACCAATAACCCTTCTTAACAGAGATGTAAGTTTTCCACAAAATATTAGTGCTCTAAATCCAACAATATATGTAAAGGACAATGCATTTAGACCAACTGAGGATTATCTCAGAAATGTAAAGTTTTAGGAGGCGGTCCTAAGATGGCAGAGGAATAGGACGGGGTGACCACTTTCTCCCCCACAAATTCATCAAAAGATCACTGAATGCTGAACAACTTCCACAAAACAACTTCTGAACACTAGAGGAGAACACCAGGCACCCGGAAAGGCAGCCCATTGTCTTCAAAAGTGGGTAGGACAAAACATAAAAGACAGAAAGAGAGACAAAAGAGTCATGGATGGAGACCCGTCCTGCGGACAGAGTCGTGAAGGAGGAGAAGTTTCCAAACACCAGGAAACTCTCTCACCGACAGGTCTGTGGGGAGTTTTGGAATCTCAGAGGGCAACATAACCGTGAGGAAAAAACAAAACAGAAGAGGAAGACAAAAAGAAAGGCCATGAGAAAATACTTCAGGAGATAATAGTTGAAATATTCCCTAAAATGGGGAAGGAAATAGGCACCCAAGCCCAAGAAACCCAGAGAGTCCCAAACAGGATAAACCCAAGGTGAAACACCCCAAGACACATATTAATCAAATTAAGGAAGATCAAACACAAAGAGCAAATATTAAAAGCAGCAAGGGAAAAGCAACAAATAACACACAAAGGGATTCCTATAAGGACAACAGCTGATCTTTCAAAAGAAACCCTTCAGGCCAGAAGGGAATGGCAGGACATACTTAACGTGATGAAAGAGAAAAACCTACAACCCAGATTACTCTACCCAGCGAGGATCTCATTCAAATACGAAGGAGAAATCAAAAGCTTTACCGACAAGCAAAAGCTGGGAGAATTGAGCACCACCAAACCAGCTCTTCAACAAATGCAAAAGGAACTTCTCTAGACAGGAAACACAGAAAAGGTTTATAAACTCAAACCCAAAACAACAAAGTAAGTAGCAATGGGATCAATAATTACCTTAAATGTAAATGGGTTGAATGCCCCAATCAAAAGACAAAGGCTAGCTGAATGGATACAAAAACAAGACCCCTATATATCCTGTCTAGAAGAGACCCACCTCAAACCAAGGGACACATACAGATTGAAAGTGAAGGGCTGGGAAAAGATATTTCACACAAATGGAGACCAAAAGAAAGCAGGAGTAGCAATACTCATATCAGATAAAACAGACGTTGAAATAAAGGCCGTGAAAACAGACAAAGGAGGACACTACATAATGATCAAAGGATCAATCCAAGAAGAAGATATAACAATTATAAATATATATGCACTCAACATAGGAGCACTGCAATATGTAAGGCAAATGCTAACCAGTATGAAAGGGGAAATTAACAGTAACACCAGAATAGTAGGATACTTTAATACCCCACTCACACCTATGGATAGGTCAACTATACAGAAAATCAGCAAGGAAACACAAACTTTAAAACTTTAAATAGACCTAATTGATATCTATAGGACATTTCACCCCAAAACAATGAATTTCACCTATTTCTCAAGCGCACACGGAACATTCTCCAGGATAGATCACATCCTGGGCCATAAAACTAGCCTTGGTAAATTAAAAAAAAAAAAAAAAAGAAATCATTTCAAGCATCTTCTCTGATCACAATGCGGTAAGATTAGATGTCAACTCATTAGATCTCAACTAAAGTTAAAAAAACACTATTAAAAACACAAACATATGGAGACTAAACAATACGCTTCTGAATAACCAAAAATTGCAGAAGAAATCAAAAAAGAAAGCAATAAATGCACAGAAACGAATGCCAATGAAAACACGACAACCCTTCCTTATGGGATTCAGTAAAAGCAGTGCTAAGGGGAAAGTTCATAGCAATACAAGCTTACCTCAAGAAACAGGAGAAAAATCAAATAAATAACCTAACTCTACACCTAAAGCAACTAGAAAAAGAAGAAATGAAGGGCCCTATGGTTAGTAGAAGGAAAGCAATCATAAAAATTAGGGCAGAAATAAATGAAAGAGAAACAAAGGAGACTATAGCAACAATCAACAAAGCTAAACACTGGTTCCTTGAGAAGATAAATAAAATAGACAAACCATTAGCCAGACTCATCAAGAAACAAAGAGAGAAGAACCAAATCAACAAAATTCGAAATGAACATGGACAAATCACAAGAGACAACACAGAAGTACAAAGGATCATAAGAGACTACTATCAGCAACTATACACCAATAAAATGGACAACTTGGAAGAAATGGACAAATTCTTAGAAAAGTACAAATTTCCAAAACTGAACCAAGAAGAAATAGAAAATCTTAACAGACCCATCACAAGCACAGAAATCGAAAGTGTAATCAGAAATCTTCCAGCAAACAAAAGCCCAGGACCAGATGGCTTCACAGCTGAATTCGACCAAAAATTTAGAGAAGAGCTAACAGCTATCCTACTCAAACTCTTCCAGAAAATTGCAGAGGAAGGTAAACTTCCAGACTCATTCTATGAAGCCACCATCACCCTAACACCAAAACCAGACAAAGATGCCACAAAAAAAAAAAAAAAAGAATAGAAAAGAAAACCACAGGCCAGTATCACTGATGAACATAGATGCAAAAATCCTTAACAAAATTCGAGCAAACAGAATCCAACAACATATTAAAAAGATCATACATCATGACCAAGTGGGCTTTATCCCAGGGAAGCAAGGATTCTTTAATATCAGCAAATCAATCAATGTGATACACCACATTAACAAATTGAAAGATAAAAACCATATGATTATCTCAATAGATGCAGAGGAAGCCTTTGACAAAATTCAACATCCATTTATGATTAAAAAAAAAAAAAAACTCCAGAAAGCAGGCATAGAAGGAACATATCTCCACATAATAAAAGCCATATATGATAAACCCACAGCAAACATTATCCTCAATGGTGAAAAACTGAAAGGATTTCCCTTAAAGTCAGGAACAAGACAAGGGTGTCCACCCTCACTACTATTATTCAACATGGTTTTGGAATATTTAGCCACAGCAATTAGAGAAGAAAAAGGAATAAAAGGAATCCGGATCGGAAAAAAAGAAGTAAAACTCTCACTGTTTGCAGATGACATGATCCGCTACATAGAAAACCCTAAAGACTCCACCAGAAAATTACTAGAGCTAGTCAATGAATATAGTAAAGTTGCAGGATATAAAATTAACACACAGAAATCCCTTGCATTCCTATACATTAACAATGAGAGAACAGAAAGAGAAATTAAGGAAACAATTCCATCCACCATTGCAAAGAAAAGAATAAAATACTTATGAATAAATCTACCTAGAGAAACAAAAGAACTATACATAGAACACTGTACAATACTGATGAAAGACATCAAAGAGGACACAAATAGATGGAGAAATATACCATGTTCATGGATTGGAAGAAGAGTGAAAATGAGCATACTACCCAAAGCAATCTATAGATTCAAGGCAATCCCGATCAAGCTACCAACAGTATTTTTCAGAGAACTAGAACAAATAATTTCACAATTTGTATGGAAATGCAAGAAACCTCGAATAGCCAAAGAAATCTTGAGAAGGAAGAATGGAACTGGAGGAATCAACCTGCCTGACTTCAGACTATACTACAAAGCTACAGTCATCAAGACAGTATGGTACTGGCACAAAGACAGAAAAATAGATCAATGGAACAAAATAGAAAGCCCAGAGATAAATCCACGCACCTGTGGACACCTTATTGTTGACAAAGGAGGCAAGAGTATACAATGGAGAAAAGACATTCTCTTTAACAAGCGGTGCTGGGAAAACTGGTCAACCACTTGTAAAAGAATGAAACTAGAACACTTTCTAACAGCATACACAAAAGTAAACTCAAAATGGATAAAAGTTCGAAATGTAAGACCAGAAACCATAAAACTCCTAGAGGAAAACATAGGCAAAACACTCTCTGACATGAATCACAGCAGGATCCTCTATGACCCACCTCCCAGAGTAATGGAAATAAAAGCAAAAATAAACAAATGGGACCTAATGAAACTTAAAAGCTCCTGCACAACGAAGGAAACTATAAGCAAGGTCAAAACACAGCTTTCAGAATGGGAGAAAATGACAGCAAACGAAGCAACTGACAAGGAATTAATCTCAAAAATACAGAAGCAGCTCCTGCAGCTCAATTCCAGAAAAATAAATGACCCAATCAAAAACTGGGCCAAAGAACTAAACAGACATTTTTCCAAAGAAGACATACAGATGGCTAACAAACACATGAAAAGATGCTCAACATCACTCCTTCTCAGAGAAATGCAAATCAAAACCACAATGAGGTACCACATCATGCTGGTCAGAATGGCTGCTATCCAAAAGTCTACAAGCAATAAATGCTGGAGAGGGTGTGGAGAAAAGGGAACCCTCTTACACTGTTGGTGGGAATGCAAACTGGTACAGCCACTATGGACACCAGTGTGGCAATTCCTTAAAATACTGTAAATAGAACTGCCATACAACCCAGTAATCCTACTGCTGGGCATACACATCGAGGAAACCAGAACTGAAAGAGACACGTGTACCCCAATGTTCATCGCAGCATTCTTTACAATAGCCAGGATATGGAAGCAACCTAGATGTCCATCGGCGGAAGAATGGATAAGAAAGCTGTGGTGCATATACACAATGGAATATTACTCAGCTATTAAAAAGAATGCATTTGAATCAGTTCTAATGAGGTGAATGAACCTGGAGCCTATTATACACAGTGAAGTAAGTCAGAAGGAAAAACACCAATAGAATATACTAACGCACATATATGGAATTTAGAAAGATGATAACCATGACCCTATATGTGAGACAGGAAAAGAGACACAGATGGAAAGAACAGACTCTTGGACTCTGTGGGAAAAGGTGAGGGTGGGATGATTTGAGAGAATAACATTGAAACGTGTATAGTATCACATGTGAAATAGATCACCAGTCCAGGTTCGATGCGTGAGACAGAGTGCTCAGGGCCGGTGCACGGGGATGACCCTGAGTGATGGGATGGGGAGGGAGGTGGGAGTGGGGTTCTGGATGGGGAACACATGTACACCCATGGCTGATTCATGTTGTTGTATGGCAAAACCCACTACAATATTGTAAAGTAATTAGCCTCCAATTAAAATAAAGAAATTTTAAAAATACAAGAAATAAAATAAAACCCTAAAAGATGAAGCTGTTAATGTGCTGCACTCCATAGGTCAGGAATTTTGGAAAACTCAGCAGTGGCCACAGGACTGGAAAGGGTCAGGTTTTTTCCCAATCTCAAAGAAGGGCAATGCCAAAGAATGCTCAAACTACTGTATAGTTGTGCTCATTTCAGATGCTAGCAAGGTTATGCCCAAAATCCTTTCAGCTAGTTTTCAGCAGTACATGAACCAAGAACTTCCAGATGTATAAGCTGGGTTTCAAAGAGGCAGAGGAACCAGAGATCAAATTGCCAACATTCGTTGGATCATTGAGAAAGCAAGGGAATTCCAGAAGATCATTTACTTCTGCTTCATTGACTATGCTAAAGCCTTTGACTGTGAGTTCCCAACGAACTCTGGAAAATTCTTAACTTTCCTGTCTCATGAGAAACCTGTATGTGGGTCAAGAACCAACAGTTAGAACCTTACATGGAACAACTGACTGGTTCAAAATTTGGAGAGGAGTACAACAAGACTGTTTATTTTCACCCTGCTTATTTAACTTATATGCAGTATACATCATGCAAAATGCCAGGATGGATGAATCACAAGCTGGAATCAAGAATGCAGTGAGAAGCAGAGTCAGGCCAGAGAGAGGAAAAGAGTCAGGATGTAGTGAGGACCACAGTAGGCCCTAGAGAGGAAAAGAGTCAGGTTGATGTCAGACAGATTCAGGCCATAGAAAGGAAAAGAGTCAGGATGTAGTGAGGACAGAATCAGGCAAAGAGAAGAAAAGTCAGGATAAAAACAAACAAACAAAAAAGAAGATTGTTGGGAGAAATATCAATAGCCTCAGATATGTAGATGATACCCCTCTAATGGCAGAAAGTAAAGGTGAATTAAAGAGCCTCTTGATAGAGGGTGAAAGAAGAGAGTGGAAAAAGCAGCCTTGAAACTCAACATAAAAAAAAAAAAAAAAGATCATGGCACCCAGCCGCACCAGTTCATGGCAAACAGAAGGGGAAAAAAAGTAGAAACCGTGACAGATTTTATTTTCTTGGGCTCCAAAATCACTGTGGACAGTGACTGTAGCCAGAAAATTAAAAGGCGCATACTCCTTGGAAGGAAAACTGTGACAAATCTAGACAATTCATTAAAAAGCAGAGACATCACTTTGCTGACAGAGGTTCGTATAGCCATGGTTTTTGCAGTAGTCAGGTATGGATGTGAGAGCTGGATCATATAAAAAGGCTAAGGACCAAAGAATCGATGCTTTGGAATTGTGGTGCTGGAGAAGACCCTTGAGAATCCCTTGGGTCGCAAGATCAGACTAGTCAATCCTAAGGAAAACTAACCCTGAATATTCATTGGAAGGACTGATGCTGAAGCTGACATTCTAATGCTTTGGCCACTTGATGTGAAGAGCCAACTCATTGTTGAAGATCCTGATGCTGGGAAAGATTGAAGGCAAAAGGAGAAGGGGGTGGCAGAGGATGAAATGGTTAGATAGCAACATCGACTCAATAGACATGAATTTGAGCAAACTCTGGGAGACAGTGGAGGACAGAGGCACCTAGCATGCTGTGGTCCATGAGGTCCCAGAGTGTCAGAGACGCCTTAGTGACTGAATAGCAACAGCAGCTATGGTCAGCTTGCAAGGCATATACCATGATGTGTTACCACAAAACAGCTGGCGATAGGCCTTTGGAGTGGTTCATGATTCTGGTATGTAGGGAAAAAATAACTGAGGTTTCTTTCCTAGCTGTTGCTGGTACTCCCATTAAGCATGGTAAGCAAGCATAAGCTTTACTAGATGACTTACTCCATCCTAAGGAATGCCATGTATTTAACCTGGAAGCTCATACTAAGGAACAAACCCATGAAGCAAAAGAAAGCATTTTGACTGACCACTATTCTAAAGGGGCTAGTCTCACCCAAGCCCAATAGGTTCAGCAAATTTAAAAACAGTTTGGGTCACTTTTATGAAACCTTGAGCAATCTTCAATCACAAATGCCAATTCTTTTTTTTTTAATACATATATTGGAGAAACTTGAGTTTACCCTCTAGTCAGGAGGGTTATGGAGTCACCAAGACAGCTTTTTGGTCACCGAGACCCTTTGGAGATTGGGAAAGCAAGACAACAACCAAAACGCTTGCATACCATGACCCAAGAAGTAAACTGACTTGAAAATTACTCTGAGGCAACATTGTTGAGAAAATTTTAATTGGATAGGCTAGGCTATCCCCAGTGCATACTGAACCTGCAAGACTCATAAATCTGTAAATCTGCAAAGATGGCACATGGACAGGAGCCACAGCCTCAAGATTCTTTGAATATTTGCAAGTGACATTTACACAACTCCCCACAATTTGTCTGTCCTTCCTCTGACGACTAGAAGCTTCCACTTGCCTAAGGTAACGAATTAAAATTCTATTACATTTTTGTTTTCTCTACTTGCGGAATACCTAGCTCATCTTTGTACTGACAGAGGTACTCATTTTACTGTGACCAGAATTTAAAAATTTCTAAGGTCTTGTCCATTGGCCAAAAGCTACATCATCCTGATTATCCTTCATACTCTTGGAGGAGGGGGAAGGGGAAGAATATGTGTGTGTGTGTGTGTGTGTGTGTGTGTGTGTGTGTGTGTGCATTCAATGATGCTACTTTAAAATTAAAACTGCCTGAATTCTCTAAAGACTTACAACCAGGGGCAGTCCCAAGATGGTGGAGGAATAGGATGAGGAGACCACTTTCCCGCCCACAAATTCCTAAAAAGATCATTTGAATGTTAAGAAACTTCCACAGAACAACTTCTGAATGCTGGCAGAGGACACTGAGAACCCAGAAAGGCAGCCCAAACTCTTCAAAAGGAGGTAGGACAAAATATAAAAGACAAAAACAGAGGCAAAGGATTTAGGGACAGAGACCCTTCCCTCTCACATGCGTGTCAGTGGGTAGCTTTGGAATCTCAGAGGACCACACAACTGGACACACACACACACACACACACACACACACAGAATACATACCTAACCGCAACTACTTGTGGAGGAGCAGCTCAGAGGTTTGCGTAGGCCAGCCTGCGAGTGGGAGCTGGGCAGGGAAGCATGGCTTGCACCATTGGTCCTTAGGCTAAGGACCAGGCTTGAATGCCCTGAGGACAATCTGAGGGGGCTAATGTGACATAGCAACCCAAACCATGGGATCGCCAGAGAGACCAAAAAAAAAAAAGGGACCTTTCCTGCAAAAGGCTCTAATGCTGCGTGGTCACCCCTGGTGTGCTCACAGAACAAAGGATTTTTCCCTAGCAAATACCAAAGGAGAGCAAGCCGGCTGATGTTTAGGACCCTCCTTCCCTGGAGGCAGAGAGACAGGAGTGCAATAGCCAGAGCTGGAAGGTAAGGGGATAATGCAATCTCAGCCCCAGAGACCACATCTTTCACCAAACTGTGAGCAGGCTGCCAGTTGCTAATCACGTCTTTTTGGGATCCTGGACAGTTCACATCTGCCAGGAGTGTCACAGCCTGAGATCAGTTCCTCAGAGAAGACACACGGCACACCTGGGACAGTGCCCTCGTGGAGCACCCAGGAAACCGTTCAGCTGGGACTGGGGAAGTGCATAAGACACATGGCCCACCTGGGACAGTGCACTCGCCAAGCGCCTGGAGCAGTCTGGACCTGGGAAGGGCACAAAAGACACAGCCCATCTGGGTCTGTGCCCTTGTGGGGCACCCGAGAACCTGAGAGGCTTAGACCTGGGAAGGGCTTGAAATGCAGAGCCCACTTAGGACAGTGCCCTTGCAGAGCACCCTGGAACCTGAGCAGTGTGGACCCGGGAAGTACATGCCTGAACAAGTGAGCCTAAATAGGTGGCCACCTTGGCTCCCTTGTGTCAGGGCAGAAATTAGACACAGAAGAGACTGGCAAACAGAGGAAGCCAAAGTAAAGAAGGGGGAACTGCTCCAGAAGCAACAGGTGTAACAGATTAAAACCCTGAAGTTAATGCTGAGGCTGAGCATGTGAGGGACAATTATAGACCTTGAGAATAAGTACAAGCCAGAACAAAGGACTATCTGACACTGAACAGACCCCACACTGCCCACAACAACTCCAGATAAATTCCTAGATATATTTTGACTATTATCACTTCTTAATTTTTAAGAAATTTTACTTCTCTATTACTCTTTAACTTTCATTTCCATAGCCTACTATTACGTTTCTTTAAAAAAATAAAAAACAACTGCCATATACATTTTTTAAAATTTTTGTGACCGACTTTTTTATTTTTTATATTGTATTTTTGAGAGTCTAACCTTTATTTTAGGCTTTTAACCTTTGCTTTTTGATATTTGTTATCAACTTTCTAACTTTAAGAATCTAATCTTCAGTACACACTTTCACTTAGGGATTTGATTACTGGCTTCATTGTGCTCTCCCCTTTTGACTCTCCCTTTTCTACTCCTGGTCACCTCTATCTCCCTCTTGCCTCTTCTATTCTCTATATAACTCTGTGAATCTCTCTGGGTGTTCCTGGCTGTGGAGAGCACTTAGGGACTTGATTATTGGCTTGACTGACACATATTAATCAAACTAACAAAAATTAAACACAAAGAGAAAACATTAAAAGCAGCAAGGGAAAAGCAACAAATAACACACCAGGGGATTCCCATAAGGATAACAGCTGATCTTTCAATAGAAACTCTTCAGGCCAGAAGGGAATGATAGGACATACTTAAAGTGATGAAAGAGAAAAACTTACAACCCAGATTACTCTACCCAGCAAGGATCTCATTCGGATATGAAGGAGAAATCAAAAGCTCTGCAGACAAGCAAAAGCTGAGAGAATGCAGCACCACCAAACCAGCTCTTCAACAAATGCTAAAGGATCTCCTCTAGACAGGAAACCCAGAAAAGGTTTATAAAAACGAACCCAAAACAACAAAGTAAATGGTAACAGGATCATACTTATCAATAACTACCTTAAAATGTAAATAGGTTAAATGCTCCAACCAAAAGACAAAGACTGGCTGAATGGATACAAAAACCAGACCCCTCTATATGCTGTCTACAAGAGACCCACCTCAAACCAAGGGACACATACAGACTGAAAATGAGGGGCTGGGAAAGGATATTTCATGCAAATGGAGACCAAAAGAATGCAGGAGTATCAATACTGACATCAGATAAAATAAACTTTGAAATAAAGACCATGATAAGAGACAAAGAAGGGCACTACATACTGATCAAGGGATCAATCCAAGAAGAAGATATAACAATTATAAATATACGTGCACCCAACATAGGAGCACCTGAATACATAAGGCAAATGCTAAAAAGTATGAAAGTGGAAGTTAACAGTAATACAATAATAGTGGGGGACTTTTAATACCCCACTCACACCTATGGATAGATCAACCAAACACAAAATTAACAAGGAAACACAACCTTCAAATGCTACGATGGCCCAGTCAGACCTAATTGATAAGTACAGGGAATTTCACCCCAAAACAATGGACTTCATCCTTTTTTCAAGTGCACACGGAACATTCTCCAGGATAGATCACATCCTGGGCCACAAATCTAGCCTTGGTAAATTTCAGAAAATTGAAATCATTTCAAGCACCTTCTCTGATCACAATGCAGTCAGATTAGGTACTAACTACAGCAGAGACATTACTTTGCCAACAAAGGTCCGTCTAGTCAAGGCTATGGTTTTTCCAGTGGTCAGGTATGGATGTGAGAGTTGGATGGTGAAGAAAGCTGAGCACCGAAGAATTGATGCTTTTGAACCGTGGTGTTGGAGAAGACTTGTGAGAGTCCCTTGGACTGCAAGGAGATCCAACCAGTCCATCCTAAAGGAGATCAGTCCTGGGTGTTGATTGGAAGGACTGATGCTGAAGCTGAAACTCCAATACTTTGGCCACCTCATGCAAAGAGTTGACTCATTGGAAAAGACCCTGATGCTGGGAGGGATTGGGGACAGGAGGAGAAGGGGACGACAGAGGATGAGATGGCTGGATGGCATCACCGACTCAATGGACATGAGTCTGGGTAAACTCTGGGAGTTGGTGATGGACAGGGAGGCCTGATGCGCTGTGATTCATGGGGTCGCAAAGACTCAGACACGACTGAGTGACTGAACTGAACAGAAAAAAAAAAAACTATAAAAATCAAAAACATATGGAGGCTAAACAACAAGGCTTCTGAATAACCAACAGATCATAGAGGAAATAAAAAATGAAATCAAAGTATGCAATACACAGAAACAAATGAAAGTGAAACACATGAACTACAAACCTATGGGATTGCGTAAAAGCAGTGCTAAGAGGTTCACAGCAATAAAAGCCTGCCACGGGAAAAAAGAGAAACATCTAACAAACAACCCCTACTTTGCACCTAAAACAAACAGAAAAAGAAGAACAAACAAACAAACAAAAAACCCCAGAGTTAGTAGGAGGAAAGAAATTATAAAAATCAGAGCAGAAATAAGTGATAAAGAAATGAAGGAGATTATAGCAAAGCTCAACAAAACTAAAAGCTGGTTCTTTGAGAAGATAAATAAAATAGACAAACCATTAGCCAGACTCATCAAGAAAGAAAGGGAGAAGAATCAAATCTATAAAATTAGAAATGAAAATGGAGAAATCACAAGAGACAATACAGAAATACAAAAGATCATGAGACTACTGTGAGCAAATATATGCCAATAAAATGGACAATTTGGAAGAAATGGACAAATTCTTAGCAAAGTATTACCTTCCAAAACTGAACCAGGAAGAAGTAGAAAATCTGAACAGACCCCTCCCAAGGGCATAAATCAAAACTGTAATGAAAATTCTTCCAATAAACAGAAGCCTGGGGCCAGATGGCTTCACAGGTGAATTCTACTAAAAATTTCAAGAAGTTAACCCAATCCTACTCAACCTCTTCCAGAAAACTGAAGAGGAAGGTGAATTCCCAAAGTCATTCTACGAGACTACCATCACCCTAATGCCAAAACCAGACTAAATTACCAGAAAAAAAAAAAAAAAAAAAACTACAGGCCAATTATCACTGATGAACATAGATGCAAACATCCTCAACAAAATTCTAGCAAACAGAATCCAACAACATATTAAAAAGATCATACATCATGACCAAGTGGGTTTTATTCCACAGATTCAAGGATTCTTTAATATTTGCAAATCAATCAATGTGATACACCATATTAACAAATCAAAAGATAAAAACCATGCGGTTATCTCAATAGATGTAGATAAAGCCTTTCACAAAATTCAACACCCTGTTATGATGATAAAAAAAAAAAAACTCTCGAGAAAGCAGACATAGAAGGAACAAACCTCAACACAATAAAAGCCATATACGAAAACTCACAGAGAAATTATCTTCAATGGTGAAAAAGTGAAAACATTTCCTCTAAAATCAAGAACAAGACAAGGGTGCCCACTACTATTCAGTATAGTTTTGGAAGTCCTAGCCAAAGCAATCAGAGAAGAAAAAGAAATAAAAGGAATCCAGATTGGAAAAGAAGAAGAAAAACCCTCACTGTTTGCAGATGACATGATCCTCTACACAGGAAACCCTAAAGATACCACTAGAAAATTACTACAGCCAATCAATGAATATAGTAAAGTTTCAAGATGTAAATTTAATGCACAGAAATCCTTTGAATTCCTATACACCAACAATGAGAAAACAGAAAGAGAAACTAAGGAAACAATCCCTTTCACCATTGCAACAAAGAGAATAAAATACTTCGGAATAAATTTACCTAAAGAAATAAAATACCTATATAGAGAGAAATATAAAACACTGATGAAAGAAATCAAAAATGACACAAACAAATGGACAAATATACCATGTTCGTGGATCAGAAAAATCAACAGAGTGAAAATGACTATACGACCCAAAACAATCTACAGATTCAGTGCAATCCCTATCAAGCTACCAACGGTATTTTTCACAGAACTAGGACAAATTGTTTCACAATTTGTATAGAAACACAAGAAACCTTGAATAGGCAAAGCAAGCTTGAGAAAGAAGAATGGAACTGGAGGAATCAACCTTCCTGACTTCAGACTATACTACAAAGCTACAGTCATCAAGACAGTATGGTACTGGGACAAAGACAGAACTATAGATCAATGGAACAAAATAGAAAGCCCAAAGATAAAACCAGGCACCTATGGACAGCTTATCTTTGGCAAAGGAGGCAAAAACATACAACAGAGAAAATACAGTCTCCTTAACAAGTGGCGCTGGGAAAACTGGCCAACCACGTGTAAAAGAATGAAACTAGAACACTTACTAACACCATACACCAAAATACACACAAAATGGGTTAAAGATCTAAATATAAGACCCGAAACTATAAAACTCTTAGAGGAAAACATAGGCAGAACACTCTCTGATATATATATAAATCACAAAAAAAAAAAAAAAATAAATCACAGCAAGACCCTCTATGACCCATCTCCCAGAGTTGTGGAAATGAAAACAAAAATAAACAAATGGGAGCTAATTAAACATAAAAGTTTTTGCTCAACAAAGGAAACTATAAGCAAGGTGAAAATGCAGCCTTTGACAAATGAAACAACTGGCAAAGAATTAATCTACAAAATATACAAGCAGCTCATGCAGCTCAATACCAGAAAAACAAAAAACCCAATTAAAAAAACAGGCCAAAGAACGAAACAGACATTTCTCCAAAGAAGACATACTAATGGACTAATGAACACATGAAAAGGCGCTCACCATCACTCATTATTAGAGACAACCACAATGAGGTAACATCTCATGCCGGTCAGAACGACTGCCATCAAAATGTCTACAAACAGTTAATGCTGGAGAGGGTGTGGAGAAAAGGGAACCCTCCTACACTGTTGGTGGGAATGCAAACTGGTAGAGCCACTATGGAGACCAGTGTGGAGATTCTGTAAAAAACTGGAAATAGAACTGCCATATGACCCAGCAATCCCACTGCTGGGCATGCACCCCGAGGAAACCTGAATTGAAAGTCACATGTACCCCAATGTTCATTGCAGCACTGTTACAATAGGTAGGACATGGAAGCAACCTAGCTGTCCATTGGCAGACGAATGGATAAGGAAGTTGTGGAACATATAAAGAATGGAGTATTACTCAGCTATAAAAAATTACATCTGAGTCAGTTCTAACGAGGTGGATGAAACCAGAGCCTATTACACAGAGTGATGTACGTCAGAAAGAAAAACACCAGTACAGTATATTAACGCATATATATGGAATTTAAAAAGACGATAATGATGATCCTATACGGAATGGGCCAAAAGAGACAACAGATGTAAGAACAGACTTTTGGACTACGTGGGAGAAGGCAAGCATGGAATGATTTGAGAGAATAGCATTGAAACCTGTATACTACCATATGTAAAGTAGATGACCAGGGCAAGTTTGATGCATGAAGCAGGGAACACAAAGTCTGTGCTCTGGGACAACCTGAAGGGACTAGGTGGGGAGGAGGTGGAGGGGGCGGTTCACGATGGGGGGACCCATGTGCCCCTGTGGCTGATTCATGTCGATGTGTGGCAAAAACAATCACAATATTGCAAAGTAATTATCCTCCAATTAAAATAAATTAAATAATTAATTTAATAGCAAACACCCTCTCCCATCAACACAAGAGATGACTCTATACATGAACATCACGAGATGGCCAAGACCAAAATCAGACCGATTATATTCTTTGCAGCCGAAGATGGGGAAACTCCATACAGACAGCAAAAACAAGACCAGGAACTGACTGTGGCTCAGATCATGGACTCCTTATTACAAAATTGAGACTTAAATTGAAGAAAGTAGGGAAAACCACTAGACCACTCAGGTATAACCTAAATCACATCCCTTACGATTATACAGTGGAAGTGACAAATAGATTGAAGGGATTAGATTCGATAGACAGAGTGCCTGAAGAACTATGGACAGAGGTTTGCGATATCATGCAAGAGGCAGTGATCAAAACCATCCCCAAGAAAAAGAAATGCAAAAAGCACAAAGAGTCCCATACAGGATAAACCCAAGGAGAAACATGCCAAGACACATACTAATCAAACTAACAAAGACTAAACACAAAGAAAGAATATTAAAAGGCAGCAAGGGAGAAGCAACAAGTAACATACAAGGGAAACCCCATACGCTTAACAGCTGATCTTTCAGCAGAAACTCTGCAGGCCTGAAGGGAATGGCAGAATATGTTTAAAGTACTGAAAGGGAAAAATCTACAACCAAGATTACTGTACCCGGAAAGGATCTCATTCAAAACTGATGGAGAAATAAAAAGCTTTTCAGACAACCAAAAGTTAAGAGAATTCACTACCACCAAACCAGCTTTGCAACAAATCTTCAAGGGACTTACACAGTCAAGAAATACAATAGAAGAAAAAAGATCTACAAAATCAACCCCAAACAATTAGAAAATGGCAACAGGAACACATATATCAATAACTACTTTAAATGTCAATGGAGTAAACGCTCCAACCAAGAGACACAGACTGGCTGAATGGATACAAACACAAGACCCATATATACGCTGTCTACAAGAAACCCACTTCAGACCTCAAGACACATATAGACTGAAAGTGAGAGGATGGAAAAATATATTCCATGCAAGTGGGAAGCAGAAGAAAGCTGGAGTAGCAATCCTCATATCAGACAAAATAGGCCTTAAAATAAAGAAGATTACAAGAGATAAGGAAGGACACTACCTAATGATCAAGGGATCAATCCAAGAGGAAGACATAACAATTGTAATTATCTATGCACCCAACACAGGAGCACCTCAATGCATAAGAAAAACACTAACAGACATAACAGGAGAAACTGACAATAACACAATAATCGTAGGATATTTTAACACCCCACTCACACAATGGACAGATCATCAAAACAGAAAATTACTAAGGAAACACAAGTCTTAAATTGTACATTAGATGAGATGGATCTCACTGATATCTTCAGGACGTTCCATCTGAATGCAGAATACACCTTCTTCTCAAGTGCACATACAACATTCTCCAGGATAGACCACATCTTGGGTCACAAATCAAACCTCAGTAAATTTAAGAAAACTGAAATGGTATCAAGCATCTTCTCTGACCACAATGCTATGAGACTAGCTATCAATTACAAGAAAAAAATTGTAAGAAACACAAACACATGGAGACTAAACAACACATCTCTAAATAACCAACAGGTTACTGAAGAAATCAAAAGGGAAATAAGAAAATTTCTAGAAACAAATGACAATGACATCACAACTCAAAACCTATGGGATGCAGCAGAAGCAGTTCTAAGAGGGAAGTCTATAGCAATACAATCCTACCTCAAAAAACAAGAAAAACATCGAATAGACAACCTAAATTTACACCTACAACAACTGGAAAAACGAGAACAAAAAAACCCCAAAATTAGTAGAAGGAAGGAAATCATAAAGATCCGAGCAGAAATAAAGGAAAAAGACATGAAAGAAACAATAGTAAGGATTAATAAAGCTAAAAGCTGGTTCTTTGAGAAGATAAAATTGACAAACCTTTAGCCAGACTCATCAAGAAAAAAAGGGAGAAGAATCAAATCAACAAAATTAGAAATCAAAAAGGAGAGCTTACAACAGACAATGCAGAAATACAAAAGATTATAAGAGACTATTATGAACGACTATATGGCAATAAATTAGATAACCTGGGAGAAATGGACAGATTCTTAGAAAAGTTCAATCTTCCCAGCCTGAACCAGGAAGAAACAGAAATTACGAACAACCCAATTACAAGCACTGAAATTGAAGCTGTGATCAAATATCTCCCCAAAAACAAAAGCCCAGGACCAGATGGCTTCACAAGAGAATTCTATCAAACATTTAGAGAAGAGTTAATGCCTAGCCTTCTAAAGCTCTTTCAAAAAACTGCAGAGGAAGGAACACTTCCTAATTCATTCTACGAGGCCACCATCACCCTGATACCAAAACCAGACAAAGACAACACACACACACACACACAAATTAGGAGCCTGATGAACATGGATGAACATGGACATCCACTGAAGAACGTGGATGCAAAACTCCTCAACAAAATTTTAGCAAACAGAATTCAGCAGCACATACACCATGATCAAGTTGGGTTTATACCAGGAATGCAAGGATTCTTCAATATATGCAAATTAATCAATGTGATACACCATATTAACAAATTGAAAGACAAAAATCATATGATCATCTCAACAGATGAAGAAAAAACCTTTGCCAAAATCCAGCACCCATTTATGATTAAAGCTCTTCAAAACAATGGGCATAGAGGGAACCTACCTCAACATAGTAAAGGCCATATATGATAAGCCTACAGCAAACATTATTCTCAATGGTGAGAAACTGAAAGCATTCCCCCTAAGATCAGGAACAAGACAAGGGTGTCCACTTTCGCCACTATTATTCAACATAGTTCTGGAAGTCCTAGCTATAGCAATCAGAGAAGAAAAAGAAATAAAAGGAATCCAGATCGGAAAAGAAGGAACAAAGCGCCCACTATTTGCAGATGACATGATACTGTGCATAGAAAACCCTAAAGATAGTATCAGAAAATTACTAGAGCTAATCAGTGAATTTAGCAAAGTTGCAGGATACAAAATCAATACACAGAAAGCACTTGCATTTCTATATACTACCAATGAAAAATCAGAAAGAGAAATTAAGGAATCAATCCCGTCCACCATTGCAAAAAAAAGAACTAGACATCTAGGAATAAGCCTACCTAAGGAGACAAAACAACTGTACACGGAAAATTATAAGACACTAATGAAAGAAATCAAAGATGCCATAAACAGATAGAGAGATATTCCATGTTCCTGGGTAGGAAGAATCAATATTGTGAAAATGACTATGCTACCAAATGCAATCTACAATTCAGTGCTATCCCTATATAATTACCAATGGCATTTTTCACAGAACTAGAACAGAACTAGAACAAAAACTTTCACAATTCACATGGAAACACAAAAGACCCCAAATAGCCGAAGCAGTCTTGAGAAAGAAGAATGGAGCTGGAGAAATCAACCTTCCTGACTTCAGATTATACTACAAAGCTACAGTCATCAAGGCAGTATGGTACTGGCACAAAAACAGAAATATAGACCAATGGAACAAGATAGAAAGCCCAAAATAAAGAGAGCCCCAAAATAAACCCATGCACCTATGGGCACCTTATTTTTGACAAAGAAGGCAAGAATATACAATGGGGCAAAGACAGCCTCTTCAATAAAAGGTGCTGGGAAAACTGGGCAGCTACATGTAAAAGAGTAAGATTAGAACACTTCCTAACACCAAACACAAAGATACACTCAAAATGGATTACAGACCTAAATGTAAGATCAGAAAGGATAAAACTCTTAGAGGAAAACGTAGGCAGAACACTCAATGACATAAATCAAAGCCAGATCCTCTATGACTCACCTCCTTGAGTAATGGAAATAAAAACAAAAGTAAACAAGTGGGACCTGATTGAGCTTAAAAGCTTTTGCACAGCAAAGGAAACTATAAGCAAGGCGAAAAGACAACACTCAGAATGGGAGAAAATAATAGCAAATGAAACAACTGACAAAGGATTAACTTCCAAAATATACAAGCAGCTCATACACGTCAATAGCAGAAAAACAAACAACCCAATCAAAAAGCGGGGAAAAGACCTAAACAGATATTTCTCCAAAGAAGACAAACAGATGGCTAACAAACACGTGAAAAGATGCTCAACATCACTCATTATTAGAGAAATACAAATCAAAACTACAAAGAGATATCACGTCACACCAGTCAGAATGGTCCTCATCAAAAAGTCTAAAAAAAAATAAAGGGTGGAGAGGGTGTGGAGAAAAGGGAATGTAGATTGATACAGCCACTATGGAAGACGGTATGGAGATTCCTTAAAAAACTAGGAAGAAAACCACCTTATGACCCATCATTCCCACTCCTAGGCACATACCCTGAGGAAACCAAAACTGAAAGAGACACATGCATCCCATTGTTCACTGCAGCACTATTTACAATAGCTAGAACATGGGAGCAACCTAGATGTCCATCAACAGATGAGTGGATAAAGAAGTTGTGGTACATATACACAAAGGAGTATTACTCAGCCATAAAAAGGAACGCATTTGAGTCAGTTCAAATGAGGTGGGTGAACCTAAAACCTATTATATAGAGTGAAGTGAGTCAGAAAGAGAAAGATAAATACTGTATTTTAATGCATATATACAGAATCTAGAAAAATGGTACTGAAGAAATTAATTAAAGGGTAACAATGGAGAAACAGACCCAGAGAATAGACTTATGGACATGGGGAGAGGGGCAGAGCGGGTGAGATGTATGGAAAGAGTAACAAGGAAACTTACATTACCATATGTAAAATAGATACCAACAGAAATTTGCTGTATGGCTCAGGAAACTCAAACAGGGGCTGTGTATCAACCTAGAGGGGTGGGATGAGGAGGGCGACGGGAGGGAGTTTCAAAAGGGAGGGGATATATGTATACTTATGGGTGATTCATGTTGAGGTTTGACAGAAAACAGCAAAATTCTGTAAAGCAATTATCCTTCAATAAAACATAAATAATTTTTTAAAAAGGCAAAATGGTTGTCAAGGAGGCCTTACAAACAGCTGAGAAAAGAAAAGAAGTGAAAAGTAAAGGAGAAAAGGAAAGATGTACCCAGCTGAATGCAGAGATGCAAAGACTAACAAGGAGAGATAAGAAAGCCTTCCTCAGTGATCAATGCATTTTTAGAAAGAGAGAAAAACAATAGAATGGGAAAGACTAGAGATCTCATCAATAAAATTAAGAGATACCAAGGGAACATTTCATGCAAAGATGGGCACAATAAAAGACAGAAATAGTATGGACCTAACAGAAGCAGAAGATATTAAGAAGAGGTGGCAAGAATACACAGAAGAACTATACAAAAAAGACCTTAATGAACCAGATAACCATGATGGTCTGATCACTCACCTAGAGCCAGACATCGTGGAATGCGAAGTCAAGTGGGCCTTAGGAAGCATCACTACGAACAAAGCTAGTGAAGGTAATGGAATTCCAGCCGAGCTATTTCAAATCCTAAAAGATGATGCTGTTAAACCGCTACAGTCAATATGTAACATGGATGGACCTAGAGCATATGATATCACTTGACTTCACAATCCAGGATGTCTGGCTCTAGGTGAGTGACCACACCATCATGACTATCTGGATCATTAAGAGCTTTTTATATAGTTCTTCTGTTTATTCTTGGCAGCTCTTCTTAATCTCTCCTGCTTCTGCTAGGTCCTTACCATTTCTGTCTTTTATCATCCTAGCCATTGCATGAAACTTTCCTTTCATATCTTTAATTTTCTTGGAGAGACCTCTAGTCTTTCCCATGCTATTGTTTTCCTCTATTTCTTTGCATCGTTTACTTAAGAAGGCTTTCTTATCTCTCCTTGCTATTATCCAGAACTTTGCATTCAGTTGGGTATATCTTTCACTCCCCCCTCCACCCCACCCCACTGCCTTTTGCTTCTCATCTTTCCTCAACTATTTGTAAAGCCTCGTTAGACAATTTCTCTGCCTTCTTACATTTCTTTTTCCCTGGGATGAGTTTGGTCCCTTCCTCTTTTACAGTGTTACAAACCTCCATCAACAGTTCTTCAGACACTCTGTCTACCAGATCTAATCCTTTAAATTCATTTGTAAACTCCACTGTATAACCATAAAGGATTTTGTTTAGGCCATACCTGAATGGCTTTGCAGTTTTCCCTACTTTTGTCCACTTTTCCTCCATTTAAGCCTGAATTTTGCAATAAGGAGCTCATGATCTGAGCCACAGTCAGCTCCAGGCCTTGTTTTTGCTAACTGTATACAGCTGCTCTAACTTTGACTGCAAAGCATATAGTCGATTCGATTTCAGTTTTGATCATCTAGTGATGTCCATGTGTAGAGTCATCTCTTGTGTTGTTGGAAGAAGGTGTTTGCTATTAACAGAGTGTTCTGACAAAACTCTGTTAGTCTTTGCCCTGCTTCATTTTGTATTCCAAGGCCAAACTTGTCTGTTACTCATGGTATCTAATGACTTCCTACTTTTGCATTCTAGTCCCCTATGATGAATAGGACATCTTTTCTGGGTGTTAGTTCTAGAAGGTCTTACAGGTCTCCATAGACCTGAGCAATTTCAGCTTCTTCAGCATTAGTGGATGGGGCATAGAATTGAATTACCGTGATGTTGAGTGGTTTCCCTTGGAAATGAACCAAGATTTATTCTGTGTTTTGAGATTGCACCCAAGTACTGCATTTCAGACTCTTTTGTTGATTAGGAAGGCTACTCCGTTTCTTCTAAGAGATTCTTGCCCACAGTAGTAGATGTAATGGTTATCTGAATTAAATTCACCCATTTCCAACCATTTTAGTTCACTGATTCCTAAGGTGTCAGTGCTCACTCTTGCCATCTCCTGCTTGACCACTTCCAATTTACCTTGATTCATGGGCCTAACAGTCTAAATTCCTATGCAATATTTTTCTTTACAGCATCAGATTTTACTTTAACCCCCAGACACATCCACAACTAAGTGTCATTTCCACTTTGGTTCAGTCTCTTCATTCTTTCTGGAGCTATTGCTCCCCTCATCCCCAGGAATATATTCCAACCTGGGGGGATCTTCTTCCAGTGTCATATCATTTTGCCTTTTCATACTCTTCATGGGGCTCTCAAAGCAAGAATACTGGAGTGGTTTGCTGTTCCCCCCTCCAGTGGACCATATTTTATCAGAACTCTCCACTAAGTCTCCACTATAACCCATCCATCTTGGGTGCCCCTGCTTGGCATGACTCATAGTTTCATTAAGTTATACACATCACCATCACAAGGCTGTGATCCATCTCTTTAAGTATTTTCCACAGTTTGTTGTGATCCACACAGTCAAGTCTTTCGTGCAGTCAATGAAGTAGAAGTAGATATTTTTTTTCCCTCAAACTCCCTTGCTCATTCCATGACCCAACAAATGTTAGCAATGTGATCTCTGGTTCTTCTGCCTCTTCGAAATCCAGCTTGGACATCTGGAAGTTCTTGGGTTCATATCCTGCTGAAACCTAGCTTGAAGGATTTTGAGGGTTACTTTGCCAGCAAGTGAAATGAGCACAATTGTACAGTAGCTTGAACATTCTTTGGCATTGCCCTTCTTTGGGATTGGAATGAAACCTCATCTTTTCCAATTCTGTGGCCGCTGCGGAGTTTTCCAAATTTACTGACATATTTAGTCCAGCACTTTAACAGCATCATTTTTAGAATTTTAAATAGCTCAGCTGGAAGTCCGTCACTTCCACTAGCTTTGCTCATAGTAATGCTTCCTAAGGCCCACACACCACACTAAGTGACCTCACACTCCAGGATGTCTGGCTCTAGGTTAGTGACCACACCATCTTGGTTATCTGGGTCATTAAGACCTTCTTTCGTTTAGTTTGTCTGTGTTTTCTTGCCACCTCTTCCTAATCTCGTCTGCTTCTTTTGGGTCCTTACCGTTTCTGTCCTTTATCATGCCCATCCTTGCATGAAATGTTCCTTTGATATCTCCAATTTTCTTGAAGGGATCTCTAGTCTTTCTCATTCTCTTGCTTTTCTCTATTTCTTTGCACATATATCATCTCCTTGGATTGAATGAATCAATATTGGGGAAATGACCATACTACCCAAAGCAATCTATAGATTCAAGGCATTCCTTATCAAATTGGCAATGGCAGTTTTCTAAGAATTATAATACTTTTTAGAAATCTGTATGGAAGCACAAAAGACCCTGAATAGCCACAGTAATCTTGGGAAAGAAAACTGGAGCGGGAGAAACCAGGCCCCATAACTTCAGAGTCCAGGACAAAGCTACATTAATCAAAACTGCATGATGTTGGCCTCAAAACAGAAGTATAGACCAATGGAACAGGATAAAAAATCCAGAGATGAACCCACGCACCTCTGGTCACCTAATCTATGACAAATGGAGCGAGCAGGGATTAACAATGAAGAAAATAATATCTGTTCAATAAATGGTGGGGGGGAAACTGGACACCTACATGTAACAGTGAAATAAGAACACTCCCTAACATGCTACACAAGGATAAAGTCAGAGTGGATTAAAGACTTAAATGTATGACCAGATACTATAAAATTCTTAGAGAAAAACATAGGCAGGACACTCCCTGACATAAATTACAGCGAGATCTTTTTTGACCCACGTCCTAGAGTAAGGAAAATAAAAATAAATTTTGATTGGTGAGATCTGATTAAGCTTAAAAAGCCTCTGCAGAGCAAAGGAAACCATAAGCAAAATGAAAAGACAGCCCTCAGAATGGGAGATAATCCTTGCAACAAAGCTACTGAAAATGGATTAACCTCCAAAATATACAAGCATCTCCTACAACTGAATACCCAGCCCACCCAAAAAATGGATGAAAGATCTAAATAGACCTTTCTTGAAGGAAAATACACAAATGGCAAAATACCACATGAAAAAGTGCTCAACATCACGAATGACTAGAGAACTGCAAATCAAAACTACAAAGTATCACCTCACACTGATCAGAATGGCTATCATCCAAAAATCTACAAACAATAAGTCCTACAGAAGGTGTGGAGGAAAGGGAATCCTTCAACATAGTTGATGGGAATGCAAACTGGTGCAGTCACTGTTGGAACACAGTGTGGCGATTCCTCTAAAAACTAAAAATAGAACTACCGTATGATCTAGCAAATCCACTTGTGGGGATATATGGTAGGAAAAAAAGTGAAACACTATTTTGAAAAGGTTCGTGTACCCAAATATTCATGGCAGCACTATTTACAATAGCCAAGGAATCAATGCAATCCAAAGGCCCATCAACAGATGACTGATGATTGGACAGAGTAGCCATGTTGTCAGCGTAGAAAGTCTCTGAGCTCACTGCCTCTTATGAGCACGCCAAAGTCACAACTATCTGCGGAATAACAATTAATGAAATGGACTGCAACCTTCCAGAAAAGATCTTCTACAACAAGACACAAAGAAGTAACCACAAGGGGATGCATAGAAGGGGTGAACTGGCAATATAATCAAATCCCATATGTCCCAGGTGGGCAACCCTCAAACTGGACAATAACAACAATATATTGCAGAGTTTTTCCCACAGGACAGAGAGTTCTGAGCCCCCCATCAGGCTCCCCAGCCCAGGGGTCCATCACTGGATAGATGAGATTTTAAAAAAAAAATCTGGCTTTGGAGGCCAGTGGGGCTTAATTACAGGACCCCACAGGACTGGGAGAAAGAAATACTCTACTCTTAAAAGGTGCACACAAAATATTATGCACACTGGGACCTTGGGCAAAAGCAGTAATTTGGCAGAAGTCTAGGCCAAAACTACCTGCTTCTCTTGGGGAGTCTCCTGGAGAGGCAGGGTTCAGCTATGGCTCACCCTTCAGACATGGACACTGGTGACAGACATATTTAGGAACAGTAAACTACTTGAACACTGCTGCTGGTGGCTTCCACCTTCACCTTGAATCATTAGCTCCAAGACCTGGCCCCACCCAGCAGCCTGTAGGCAACAGTGATGGTCCACATCAGGCCAAAAAGCAAACTGAATGGGGACACAATCCCATCAGCAGAGAGGATGTCTAAAGACATCCTGTACCCACAGTGTCATCTAAACATGCCCCAAGGCATGGCCTTGCCCTCCATAGGCCTAGACCCAGTTCCACTCATCAATGGATAGGCATCGGCCCTTTGCTCCAGGAAGCCTGCACTAGCCCCGAGAGCATCCACACCCACAAAGGAGCAGACAGCAGAAACAAGACAATTATGATCCTACAGACTGAGTCTGGCAATAGTAGGCCAGACCATAACCTGGGGACAGCTGGGTCCTGGCTCTGTCCACTATCAGGCCAACACAAAGTGGAGGACTTCCTGGACCCCAAATCCCACTCTGTCAGGATCCCTCAACCAGCAAAGATTTGAAATGAGTTCTGAGATCCCTGCCTGCCAGGGATGTCCTGCCTGCCAGTAGTCCAATACGGTCCTCAGGACATGACTTCACTTGCCCTTGGGGGGAAACAACCCTAAAGTCTTTGGGATCCTGATTCCATTCACCAGCGAGTCAGCACTAGTCCCAGAGCCACCTGGGGTTCTACAGCCAAGCACTTGTGACCAAGTTCTGATGAATAGCAACCAGCACCATCTGCACAAAGCAGGCCCTCATAACCAATGGGACTTGGGGTCAACCAAGCCTACCAGACCATCTATGTAGTCAGCCTGCGACAACAGAAGGACACATGCAGCCCCATTAGGGGGAACCCCTAGATCATAAAACACGAGTGCTGAGAGGGGAGCGCGTGGCTGAGACACATAAGGCCTCTCCTACATAAGGCCACTTCTCCAAGATCAAGAAATGTAGCTACTTACCACATATATGAAAACACAAATAGCAACTTGGGCAAAATGAGGCAGCAGAAGAATATGTTCCAGATGAAGGAAAAATATAAAACCCAGAGGAAGGACTAAGTGAAGTGGAGATAGGCAATCTACATGAAAAAGAGTTCATAGTAATGATAATAAGATAACAGAAGAATTCAGAAGAATGAATGCAAAGGATAAGAAGTTACAAGTTTTTAACAAAAGTTAGAAAATATAAAGAACAACCAAACAGAGATAAAGAATACAATAAGTGAAATAAAAAATACCTTAGGAATTTTTTACAGTAGGATTCATACCTACTGTAGGAATCAACAGTAGACTAAATGTTGTAGAATGGATCAGTGTGTTGGAAGACAGAGTACTGAAAATCACTACCACTGGATGACAACAACAAAAAAGAACGAAAAGAAATGAGGACACTTTAATAGACCTCTGGAGTAGTGCACTACTATTCACATTACACAGGCCCCAGAAGGAAAAGAGAGACAAGGGGCCTGAGAAAATAACTGAAGAGATAATAGCTAAAAACTTTCATAACATGAGGAAGGAAAAAGCCACCCAAGTCCAGGAGTTGCAGGAAGTCCCTTAGAGGATTAACCAAAAGAGAATAAAAAAAAAAGAGTAAAATCTACTGTCTCCCCAATAAGCAGTTAAGGTATCCACAAAGCAGTTAGATGCAAAATATGACTTCAAAAACAGTAATCATGAGGGGAGGAGAGTACAAATGCAAGGTTTCTAAAATGTGTTTGAAATTAAGAGATCAGCAGCTTAAAACAATCATGTATATATATGGACTGATATAAAAAAGCCTCATGATACCTGGAAGTCGAAAATGGATAATAGATATAAACACAAAAAAGAAAAAAGTAGTAGAAACATAACACTAATTATAGTCATCAAACCAAAAGAGAAGTGAACAAAAGACAAAAAAGGAAAACAAATCCCAATTAACAAAATGACAAGAAAAGCACACTTATCTATAATTACCTTAGATATAAATGGATTAAATGCTCCAGCCAAAGACAGAATGGCTGAATGGATCAGAAACAAGACCTGGATATACACTGCCTACAAGAAACTTACTTCAGATCTAGAGACACATACAGGCTGAAAGTGAGGTGATTGAAAAAGGTATTCCAACAAATGGAAATTTTTAAAAAATTGGAGAACCCATACTTATATCAGGCAATATATACTTCAGACTGCTACAAGAGGCAAAGAAGGACACTACATAATGTTCAAAGCATGAGTCCAACAAGAAGATATAACAATTGCAAATATATACACACAAAAAGGAGCTCCTCAATATATGAGACAAATACTAACAGAAATAAAAGGAAAAATCAACGCTAACACAATAATACTAAGACACTCTTACACCCCACTTATATCAACCCCACAGATCATCTGGACAGAAAATGAATAAGAAAACACAGGATGGAATTAACACATTACATATTAAATGCTCTTAGTTTTATCTTTATATATATATATATATATATATGTATACACACACACACACATATATATATATACACACACACACATAGACAGCGTGCATTCCATCTGAAAGCAAGAGAATACACATTCTTTTTTATATGAACATGAACCATTCTCTATAAGAGATCACAAGCTAGGCCACAAGGAAGCCTCAGTAAATTTAAGAAAAATTTAATCATACAAACATCTTTTCTGACCACAGAGCTCTGAGACTAGAAATCAACTACCAAACCAAACAAAAAAAAAAAAAAAAGAGAAAATCCAACAAAATCACATGAAGGCTAAAGAAATATGTTACAGGACACCCACTGGATCATTGAAGAGATTAAAGAGGAGACTAAAAAATACCTAGAGACAACTGAAAATGAAAACATGACAATCCAAAATGTATGGGATATAGCAGAAACAGTTCTAACATGGGACGTTTTTAGTGACACAAACTTACCTCAGGAGACCAAAAAGAAAAAAGAAAAAACTAATATAAACAACCAAACCTTACACCTAAACCAACTAGAGAAAGAAGAGCAAACAAAACCCAAAGATTATAGAAAGAAAGAACTCATAAAGATCAGAGCAGAAATAAATGAACTTTCTAGAAACTAAAGTGAAGCTGAAATAAAATCGATAAACATTGAGCCAGACACATGAAGAAAAAAGGGAGAGGGCCCACATCAATAAAATCAGAAATAGAAAAGAAGCTACAACCAAAACTACAAAATACAAAGGATGATAAGACTGCAATGAGGACTCAACACCAATAAAATGGACAACATAGAAGAGGAAGACAAATTCTTAGAAAGGTACTATCTCCTAAGACTGAACCACGAAGAAACAGAAAATAAAAACACACCAGCTACCAATAACAAAATTGAATCAGTAATTTAAAACTCCCACAACACAAGGACGCAGGCTTCAAAGGTGAATTCTACCAAGCATTTAGAGAAGACTTGATATTGATTCATCTGAAACCACTCCAAAAAACTGCAGAGGAAGATATTCTCAACAAAATACTAGTCAAGCAAATTCAATAATGCTTTAAAAAAGATCATACATCATGATCAAGTAGGATTTGTCACAGGGGTGCAAGGAATTTTCAATATCCACAAAAAAATCACTATGATATACCACAGAAACAAACTGAAGAGTAAAAGCCCTATGATCATCTCAGTACATGCAGAAAAAGCTTTGGACAAAATTCAACATCCATTTATGATAAAACCTCTCTAGAACATGTATCAACAACACATTAAAAGAATTATACACCATGATCAAGTGGGATTTATCCCAGGGATGCACGGATTCTTCAATATATGGAAATCATTCAATGTGATACACCACATTAACAAATGGAAGAACAAACACCATATGATCACCTCAACAGATACAGAAAAACGTTCAACAAAATTCAACACCATTTATGATTAAAACTCTCCAGAAAGTGAGCACGGAGGGAACCTACCTCAACACAATAAAGGACATAAAAGACAAACACACAGCAAACACCATTCTCAACAGCGGAAAACTGAAAGCATTTTCACTAAGACCAGGAACAATACAGAGATGGCCACACTCGCCACTACCACTCAAAATAGTTTTGAAGTCTAGACAAGGCAATCAGAGAAGAAAAAGAAATAAAAGGAATAAAAAACGGGGGGGGGGGGGGGGAGTGAAATTGTCATTGTTTGTAAATGAGATGATATTAACTATGGAAAATCATAAAGATGCTACCAGAAGACTACCAGATGTTATCACTGAATTTGGTAAAGCTGCCAGATATAAAATGAATACGCCGAAATTTCTTGCATTCTTATACACTAACAACGAATGATCAGAAAGAGAAATTACGGAAATGATCCCACTTTACATCACATAAAAAATATAATAAAAATACCTAAGAAGAAAAAAGACCTGTACTCAGAAAACTATAAGGACTGATAAACGAAATCAAAGACAACACAAAAAGGTGGAGAGATATACCATGTTCTTGGAGTGGATTAATCAATACTGGGAAAATGACTACACTACCCAAAGTAACTAACAGATTCAATGCCGTCTCTACCAAATTACCAATGATATTTTTCATGGAAATAGAACAAAAATGTTTACAAATTGTTTGGAAGCAAAAAAGACCCTGAACAGTCAAAGCTATCTTGAGAAAGAAAACTGGAGCTAGAGGAATCAGGCTCCCTGACTTCACAGCACACTACAAAGCTACATTAACCAAAACAGTATGGTTCTGGCACCAAAACAGAAATACAGACCATGGGATCACAATAGAAATCCCAGAGAAAAAAACCAGTCACCTATATCAACAACCTCAGATATGCAGATGATACTACTCTTAATAGCAGAAAGTGAAGAGGAACCAAAGAGTCTCCTGATGAAAGTGAAAGAGGAGAATGTAAAGCTGACTTAAACCTCAAAAAAAAAAAAAACAAAACTAAGATCATGGCATTCAGTTCCATCACTTCATGGCAAATAGAGGGGGGAAAGGTGAAAGCAGTGACAGATTTTCTTTCCTTGGGCTCCAAAATCACTACAGACAGTGACTGCAGCCATGAAATTAAAAGATGCTTGATCCTTGGAAGGAAAGCTGTGACAAACCTACTTCAGCTCAGTTCAGTCGCTCATTCATGTCCAACTCTTTGTGACCCCATGAACCACAGCACGCGAGGCCTCCCCGTCCATCAGCAACTTCCAGAGTCCACCCAAACTCATGTCCATTGAGTCAGTGATGCCATCTAACCATTTCATCCTCTGTCATCCCCTTCTCCTCCTGCCATCAATCTTTCCAAACATCAGGGTCTTTTCAACTGAGTCAGCTCTCCGCATCAGGTGGCCAAAATACTGGAGTTTCAGCTTCAACATCAGTCCTTCCAGTGAAAACCCAGGACTGATCTCCTTTAGGATGGACGGGTTGGATCTCCTTGCAGTCCAAGGGACTCTCAAGATTCTTCTCCAACACCACAGTTCAAAAGCAGCAATTCTTCGGCACTCAGCTTTCTTTATAGTCCAACTCTCACATCCATACATGACTACTGGAAAAACCACAGCCTTGACTAGACGGACCTTGTTGAACAATGTCTCTGCTTTTTAATATGCTGACTAATTGGTCATAACTTTCCTTCCAAGGAGTAAGCTTCTTTTAATTTCACGTCTGCAATCACCATCTGCAGTGATTTTGGAGCCCACAAAAATAGAGTCAGCCACTGTTTCCACTATTTCCCCATCTATTTGCCATGAAGTGATGGGACTGGATGCCATGGTCTTAGGTTTCTGAATGTTGAGCTTTAAGCCAACTTTTTCACTCTCCTCTTTCACTTTCATCAAGAGACTCTTTAGTTCCTCTTCACATTCTTCCATAAGGGTGGTGTCATCTGTATATCTGAGGTTATTGATATTTCTCCCAGCAATCTTGATTCCAGCTTGTGCTTCTTCCAGCCCAGCGTTTCTCATGATGTACTCTGCATCTAAGTTAAATACGTGGGGTGACAATACACAGCCTTGACATACTCCCTTACCTATTTGGAACCAATCTGCTACTCCGTGTCCAGTTCTAACTGTTGCTTCCTGACCTGCAAACAGGTTTCTCAAGAGCCAGGTCAGGTGGTCTGGTATTCCCATCTCTTTCAGAACTTTCCACAGTTTACTGTGATCCACACAGTCAAAGGCTTTGGCATAGTCAGTAAAGCAGAAATAGATGTTTCTCTGGAACTCTCTTACTTTTTTGCAAAGATGTTGGCAATTTGATCTCTGGTTCCTCTGCCTTTTCGAAAACCACCTTGAACATCTGGAAGTTCACGGTTCATGTATTGCTGAAGCCTGGATTGGAGAATTTTGAGCATTACTTTACTAGCATGTGAGATGAGTGCAACTGTGTGGTTGTTCAGCATTCTTTGGCATTGCCTTTCTTTGAGATTGGAATGAAAACTGGCCTTTTCTAGTCCTGTGGCCACTGCTGAGTTTTCCAAATTTGCTGGCATATTGAGTGCAGCACTTTCACAGCATCATCTTTTAGGATTTGAAATAGCTCAACTGGAATTCCATCACCTCCACTAGCTTTGTTCATAGTGATACTGCCTAAGGCCCACTTGACTTCAAATTCCAGGATGTCTGGCTCTAGGTGAGTGATCACACCATCGTGATTATCTGGGTGGTGAAGATCTTTTTTGTACAGTTCTGTGTATTCTTGCCATCTCTTCTTAATATCTTCTGCTTCTGTTAGGTCCTTACCATTTCTGTCCTTTATTAAGCCCATCTTTGCATGAAACGTTCCCTTGGTATCTCTAATTTTCTTGAAGAGATCTCTAGTCTTTCCCATTCTATTCTTTTCCTCTATTTCTTTGCATGGATCGCTGAGGAAGGTCTTCTTATCTCTCCATGCTGTTCTTTGTATCTCTGCATTCAAATGGGTATATCTTTCCTTTTCTCCTTTGCTTTTCACTTCTCTACATTTCACAGCTATTTGTAAGGCCTCCTCAGACAGCCATTTTGCTTTTTTGCATTTCATTTTCTTGGGGATGGTCTTGATCCCTGTCTCCTGTACAATGTCACGATCCTCCGTCCATAGTTCATCAGGCACTCTGGCTATCAGATCTAGTCCCTTAAATCTATTTCTCACTTCCACTGTATAACATAGTGTATTAAAAAGCAGAGACATCACTTTTCTGACAAAGGTTCCTCTAGTCAAAACTATGGTGTTTCCAGTAGTCATGTACAGATGCGAAAGCTGGACCATAAAGAAGGTTGAGCACCAAAGAACTGATGCTTTTGATTGTGGTGCTGGCGGAGACTCTTGAGATATCCTTGGACTGCAAGGAGATCAAAGCAGTCAATCCTAAAGGAAATCATCCCTGAATATTCATTGGAAGGACTGATGCTGATGGTGAAGCTACAACACTTTGGCCAGTGGATGCAAAGAGCCAACTCAATGGAAAAGACACTGATCCTGATAGAGATAGAAGGCAAAAGGAGAAGCGGGTGACAGAGGGTAAGGTGGTTAGATAGCATCACTGACTCAGTGGACATGGATTTGAGCAAACACTGGGATATAGCGAAGATGGGGAAGACTGGCATGCTGCAGTCCATGGGATCGCAAAGAGCTGGACTCAACTTAGTGACTCAGCAACAACAAATGGTCAAGTAATCTATGGTGGAGGAGGCAAGACTATACAATGAAGAAAAGACAGTCACTTTCAATAAGTTGCGCTGGGAAAACTGGACAGCTACATGTAAAAGAATCAAATTAGTACCTTTTCTAACACTATTTCCAAAGATAAACTCAAAATGGATTAAAGAAAACCAGATACATTAAACTTCCTAGAGGAAATCAAATGCAAAACACTCTTTGACATAAATCGCGGCAATCTTTTATTTATTTGGGCGGGGGGGGGGGGGTTGGTTCCCCTCCGAAAGCAAACGAAAGCAAAGCAAAAAGAGACAAATGGAACCTAATTAAATTTAGAAGTTTTTACACAGCAAGGAAACCATCAAAGAAAAGACATCAAATATCTTTTCATCATTGTATAGTCTTGCCTCCTTCATCATAGATTAATTGACCATTTGTTGTTGTCGTTGAATCACTAAGTCATATCCGACTCTTTGTGACCCTACGGACTGCAGCACACCAGGCTTCCCTGTCCTTCACGCTCTCTCAGAGTTTGCTCAAATTCATGTCCAGAATGAAAAGACATCTTACAGAATGGGAGGAAATATTAAAAAAAGAACTGCCATATGACCCAGCAATACCACTTCTGGGCATACACACCGAGGTAACCAAATCTGAAAGAGACACATGCACCCCAATGTTCATCGCAGCACTGTTTATAATAGCCAGGACATGGAAGCAACCTAGATGCCCATCAGCAGACAAATGGATAAGGAAGCTGTGGTACATATACACCATGGAATATTACTCAGCCATTAAAAAGAATTCATTTGAATCAGTTCTAATGAGATGGATGAAACGGGAGCCCATTATACGGAGTGAAGTAAGCCAGAAAGATAAAGAACATTACAGCATACTAACACATATATATGGAATTTAGAAAGATGGTAATGATAACCCTATATGCAAAACAGAAAAAGAGACACAGAAGTACAGAACAGACTTTTGGACTCTGTGGAGGAGGGCGAGGGTGGGATGTTTTGAGAGAACAGCATCGAAACATGGATATTATCTATAGTGAAACAGATTACCAGCCCAGGTGGGATGCATGAGACAAGTGCTCGGGCCTGGTGCACTGGGAAGACCCAGAGGGATCGGGTAGAGAGGGAGGTGGGAGGGGGGTTCGGGATGGGGAATACATGTAAATCCATGGCTGATTCATGTCAATGTATGGCAAAACCCACTACAATATTGTAAAGTAATTAGCCTCCAACTAATAAAAATAAATGAAAAAAAAAATGATGTGACTGACAAGGGATTAATTTCTACAATATACAGAGCTCATCCAACTGCATATTTAAAACAAAAAATGAACAATCCAATCCAAACAATGGGCAGAAGACCTAAATAGACATTTTCCCTAAAGAGACATACAGAAGACCAACAGGCACATGAAAAGATGGTTTGCATCACTAATTATTAGAGAAATGCAAATCAGAATTACAGCAAAGTGTCACCTCACACCAGTCAGAATAACCACCATCAAAAAAATCTACAAATAATAAATGGTAGAGAGGGTGTGGAGGAAAGGGAACCCTGCTAAACTGTTGGTGGGAATGTACACTGTGCAGCCACTAAGGAGAACACTGTGAATGTACATTGTGCAGCCACTAAAAAGAACACTGTGTAGTGTTCTGACAAAGTTAAATACTATGTAGTAGCCTGACAAAGTTAAAAATAGAATTATCATGTAATCCAACAATCCCACTCGTGGGCATATATCTGGAAAAGACTAAAATTCTAATTTGAAAAGGTGCATGCACCCCAATGTTCACAGCAGCACTATTTATGATAGCCAAGTTATGGAAGCAACTTAAATGTTCATCAACAGGTGAGTGGATAAAGAAGACATGGCATGTATAAATACATATACATATACACAAATATATAGATAAAGAAATATTCCTTACCATATAAAAGAATGAAATAATGCCATTTGCAGCAAAATGGATGGACCTAGAACTCATCATACTAAATGAAGTACTACAAGTCAGAGAAAGACAAATATCACATGATATCACATATAGTGGAATCTTAAAAAATGATATGAATGAACTTATTTACAAGACAGAAATAGACTCACAGACTTTGTCAACAAACATATGGTTACCAAAGGGGAAAGGAGGGGGAAGGGAAAATTTGGAATTAACAGATACACACTACTGTATATAAAACAAATAAGCCAAAAGGACCTACTGTATAGTTGAGGAAACTATATTCAATACCACGTAATAGTCTATACTAGAAAAGAATCTGAAAAAGTATATATATGTGTGTGTGTATATATATATATACAATCATATATATAGTTATATAGAGAGTGATTTATATGTATGTGTGTATGCACACATATAAAACTAAATCACTTTGCTGTACACCTGAAAATGACACAGTATTGCAAATCAACTACAGTTTAATGAAAAGAAGAAGATATGGTATATTCTGAAAACAGTCTTGAGAAAGAAGCACACTGCTGGAGGAATCATCCTCTTTGGCTTCAGACTATACTCCAACGCTATAGTAAGCAAAACAGTATGGTACTAGCACAAAACTAGTCATATCCATCAATGAAACAGAATACAGAGCTCAGACATAAATCCACACACGTATGGTCAATTAATATATGACAAAGGATGCAAGAAGACACAATGGAGAAAAGAGTCTCTTCAACAAGTGGTGCTGGGGAAACGGGAGAGCTACACGTAAAAGAATCAGATTAGAACATTCTCTAACACCATATCCAAAAATAAACTCAAAGTGAATTAAAGATCCAAATGAAGACTGAATACTATTAACACTCCTAGAGGAATACATAGGCAGAACCCTCTTTGACATAAATCGCAATAGTGCTTTGGATCCCTCTCCTAAAGCAAAGGAAACTAAAGCAAAAATAAACCAACTGGGGCCTTATTAAACTTAAAAGCTTTTGCACAACAAAGAAAACCATAAACAACAACAAAACCTACTGAATGGAAGAAGATATGTGCAATTGGCACAGCCAATAAAGGGTTAATACCCAACATATATAAACAGCTCAAATGACTTAACATCAAAACAAACAAACAAAAGTGCTCTGATTTAAGAATGGGAAGAAGAACTGAACAGACATTTTTCCAAAGACGGAACGCAGATGACCAAGAGGCACACGTAAAGATGCTCGGCATCGTTAATCATCAGGGAAACTCAAATCAAAACCACAATGAGATATTACCTCACCTGTGAGAATGGCTAGCATCGAAAAGAACAGAAATAACACATTTTGGCAAGGATGTGGCAAAAAGGTGACCCAGGCTGGCAGCGGGGCATGGCCAGGGTGAAGACGCTGTTCTCCAAGCAAGACAGCAAGTTTTGGGTGTGAATGGTGACTCTGCCCATGAAGGCCTCTGGCAGGGCCCAGGCCTGGGGCGGGGATCCGGGTCTGGGGCGGGGACAGCCGACAGGCAGCTGGGGCCCAGCGCAGGGCGGCCCTCGGGGTTCGCGCCGCTTTCGACCCCAGGAGCCTTGGGCCCGTCGCGGCCTCCCCCTCTCCACACGGGCCCTGCGCAAAGACCAGCGCCCTCGCTATCTACGTCTCCACCCACCGGGTCCAGCAGCACCAGAAAGAAGTCATCGCCGCCGCCGCCGCCGCCGCCGCCATCTTGTCGGGTGCCGCAAGCCGAGAGCAGCCTGGGATATTCCCATCTCTGCGTCCTTGAAGCTCCACTGGAACCAGAGCCGCGGAGGAGGCGCAACCCCGCCCCCTGCCGCGGGCCCCAACACCTTCCTGAAAGGGGAAAAAACAAAATGTGCACTGCGCGGAAACTGGTCCTATCAGATATTAAAACGTGTTTAACGCCACCGTGATTTAAATATTCTTGTGTTGGGTATCCAGAACAAATAGAACTCCCAGGGGCAGAGCCTCGTATACATAAATAAGTTCCACTGTTAATATTAGTAGGAAATCAAGGAGGTCTTCTGAGATACAGGGGAAGCGGCAGGTCACTTCAATAAAAAGTGCTGCACTGAAATGTGAAGTAATTAGCCTCCAACTAATAAAAAGAAAAAAGTGCTGGAGTGAATACCTTAGGTATCTATCTACATAAATCGATACCACACGGTATAAACACACACACCCCAGCCCTTCCCAGTGCTAAGCATGTCAGTTAGCACTTACCATGTGTTAAACATTGTGTATTGGATGGATGGCTGGATTGATAGGTGACAAAATTCCCGAGAGAATACACAGTGGAAAATGATGCCTTTTTAAAAATTTTCCTTCCACATTCAAAACTGTCTTGAGCAATGTCCTCAGGACCATAGTTAAATTTTTCATCCTGCTGGTGCAGAGTAAGAAGTGAGGTCAAAACAGAGTAGCACTGTTGAGCCGAGAAATGCAAGGCCTAAAGGATGAAGCAATTTATATTGAAATCTGGAAAACCCAACCTACTCCTGGGTTCTCCCCATAAGGTGCACGACCTAAACCAACTCTTTGCTCTTCTACCATTGGGTACACCGTGGTAAATTTCATGTCCAATCTCACAGCATGGTGAGGACATCGTTCAGGTTACTCTAGATCCTCCAGTATGTGGAGGACTCTGGACAACAGCATTGGTGAAATGTGACAAGGTTAAACCCTAAGTTACTATAGTGGACTCTCCTGAGGAAAAGGCACAGATGCCTTTTGCCTGCCCAGTAGCCTCCGTGTGCCTGCTTGCATTTAAGTGTGGTGGCCTAGTCTCACTGTAATGGATTTGGTCTGTGATGCCTAATAATCTTATTAATGTTGATGATGATCTTCCAATTTGTCTGTCATCAGTGAGTTGGGAATCGATATAAATACAGGGTGAATTATCTGGGAAGAGAAAGGTTTCAAGTGATGACTAGATGGTGGGATAGCTATAGTTTAAGTGGGCTTCCTTGGTGGCTCAGTGGTAAAGAATCCACCTGCCAATGCAGGAGACACAGGTCCATCCCTAGGTCGAGAAGATCCCCTGGAGAAGGAAATGGCAACCCACTCCAGAAATCCCACGGACAGGGGAGCCTGGCCAGCTACAGTCCATGGGGTCTCAAAGGAGCCGGACATGTCTTAGTGACTAAACGACAGTTTAAATAATCCCTTCTTTCTCCTCTTTTAGTGATAATGGACACTTGCTAATCTCTTGATTAAAAGATCAAGTTTTTCATCCATAACAGTTCAAACCTCATCAAAATTTCTACGTCACATATTTTTTCTATTACATTTTTTGGAGGAAGCATTTTTTTTTCAAATCTGAGGCACAGAGAAGTGCATAAAACATATATGTCAGGTTTAGATAATACCAGGGATAAATAATGCCCTTATAAAAGTAAACACCTATGTAACCAGGACAAAGGTCAAGAAACAGACCATTGCCAGCCTTCCAGAATACAGCCACCAGTATTACTCCCAATCACAACCCACACCCTCCCCTATGGATCTTACTTTATGATAATCAGTTCAGTGCTTTTCTAAAAAACATGACCTTACAACTTTTGTATGCATTCCTAAGCAATACAGTTTATTTGAAGTTGTATCACAGGAATCATACGGCATGCTCCCTTTTATGGCCTGCTTCTTTCACTCTATCATATTTATTTGAGAGATTCGTCCATCTTGTTCCTAGTAGCCTTAGATCTTCTGTCTCCATCATTGACTAGCATTCCAGTGCATGATTTTAGCAAAGTAATTTTGACATGATTATACTGTTCTACACTGTGTGAACACTGGGATGCTTTTAGCTATATTTTTTTCTAACAATGCCTTTAGCTTTTTCTTATGAACAATGGTGCAATGAACTTTCTTGGGCGTTTCTCACAGGACTCATGTTTAAAACTCTTTTGGGTATACTTGCAAGAACAGAAGCACTGGCCCATAGTTATACATATCTTCAGCTTTTCTGCGTGGTGACAAATTGTTTTCTGTAGTGTTTGTAACAACTTGTAATCCCAGCAGCGCCATAGAGAGTTTCTCTGCCTGCACATCTTCATCTACACCAAGTGTTGCCAAAACCTAATTTACTTGTTTATCACTGCTATGAAGTTTTCGCACATTCTCACCTTTATGAACTTTTTGGACACTCTCTTCTATGAAAAGCCTGTTCATGGACAACTCTTTCGCCATTTTTCTATCCTATTTTCCATCTTGTTCTTACTGATCCAGTGAGTTATTTATGTGTTTTCAATACCAGTTATAAGTGTGGCTAAAATAATCCTACATTTTGTTGTTTGTATTTTCTCTTTTGTGCTGTGCTTTGTGAACAGATTTTAATTAAGACATACTTAATTATATAACATACTTAATGATGACATAGTCAAAATTTATCATTCTTCTGCTTATGGCCAGTGCTTTTCTGTTTTAAGAAATCTGTCCCTGTCCTGGGGCTATGGAACTATTCTCTATCTTGTCTTCTGGAATATTTGTGGTTTTGCCTCTCACAGTTAGGTCATAATCCAGCTACAAGTGATGTGTGTGTACAATGTTGAGTAGGGTTTCTTTCTGTTTTTATATTTTATCCTATAAACAGCTACCTAAACTTTTATTGATTCTACCAATTTCAGTGAACCACTTATTGAAAAATCTGACCTTTTCCTACAGATTTGCAGTGCCAGATGTGTCATAAATCAAACATCTGCCTATGTATGGGCTAGTTTGGGTACTCTCTATTAAGTCCCATGGCCCTATTTATCTGTCTATTTAAAATACCCCATATCAGCATTCATCACTACAAGTCTAAAGTCAATTCTGATATTTGGATAAGGCCACTCAACTCTACCTTGTTCTTCAAGAATGTATAGGTTATTTTTGGCCTCTCTCGAATCCATTTCAATTTTCAGTTCATCAGAAAAAGTTCAACCAAAATCCTTCCTAGGGTTCTAGTTAAGATTGCGTTGCACTTTTGGATTTGACTTCTTGCCTATAATATAGAATGTTGTTGAATGGATAATGGTGTACCTTTCCTTTTAATAAAAACTTCCTGAATATGTCCCAATAATATTTCTTTTTTTTCTCCCACAGAGAGCATTTTATCTTAGGCACTTCATATTGTGCAAATAGTGCCTTTGAAATTTTCATTTTGTAAATCTGTTGCTGGTAAATAGAATAAACTTGGCGTCTGTATGTTAATATTTTATCCTGTGAACAGCTACCTAAACTTTTATTGATTCTACCAATTTTTCCGTAAATACCTATAGAATTTAGTGTACAGAATCATATCATCTGCAAACAATGCCAGTCTTGCTTCTTCCTTTCTGAGCACTTTGTTCCTTCTGTTCCCACCTACTATATTTTCTGGGTGATAGTGGACATTCTTACTTGATGCAGCTCTCACAAGGAAGCTTTCAGTAATTACAAGAATGATATTTGCTGAAGGCGTTGTGTGCTGTAGCAATCTGGATCCAATCAGGAGGTGGAAAGTACACAGTGGTCAGGGGAAATTTAACATAATGTTTAAACATAAAGAATTATTAAATATGGCACACGTAGAAAATATAGGATTTAGGAAAACTATATGGTATCCTGGGTTTAAGAAGCATACCCAAAGGAAGACAAACTTGGAATGGGGGTTCCTCCCCAAGCCTGGAGATCACATCTCTTTGGAGAAGGTGTAGCAGACCCTTCTGAAGGCAGAGAAGTTTGCTAATTTACCAGCGCCAGAGCCAGTCTGCAGAACCAGAGCTGGTCTACAGTTGAAGGGTAAGCAGGAAGGTACCCTCTGGAGCACATCAGTGTGGAAAGGCCACAACTGGTGGCCAGCATGTGGACATGTAGTAGGAACAGGGGACCTGGCAGAGTTGGAGGCCTGGAGCTGGCAATGTCCTATATGTAGGATCAGGTGGGCCTCGAGGTTGTGAGAGCTGCAGCCTTGGGATAAGTGCAGGAGATAAACCTAGTGGTGGGGTAAGGTGGGCGAATGAGTGCAATTAAGTAGGGGGAATCTGCGGGTAGGTGGCTTGGAGCACAAGATATCCATGTGAAGAGGGCCACAGAAAGCCAATGACCAGACCGCACTGGTTCTGCACAGTCAACGAGGACAGTTGTTCTGGGCATCTGATTGGAGCAGAACACCTAGGCTATCGTTACACTCACACTTCTGACAGCCAGAAGTCACAGGAGAGCTACTTCCTCCTTCAATGTCCATCCAGTGTCTTCTAACTGAGAGAATGGAACATCATCATCACTCTGAAGGAGAGATTCTTAAAGTAATCCATCCATTATCAGAGAGCTCATCATAAAGAGTGAATTTAGAATAGGGAGGCAATGCATTAATAATTGGCTTCATATCCTTTGTCAGTTTAGGGGAGTCACTTCTACTGCTATTTTGTTACATGAATCATGGGCACTCTGTTGTTCAGTCACTAAGTCGGGTCCAACTCTGTGCAAACCCTTGGACTCTAGCGCACCAGGCTTCCCTGTCCTTCACTATCTCCCAGAATTCGCTCAAACTCACATGTATTGAGTCAGTGATGTTATCTAACCACTTGCTCCTCTGTGGCCCCCTTCTCCTCCTGCCCTCAATCTTTCCCAGCATCAGAGTGTTTTCCAATGAGTCAGGTGGCCAAAGTATTAGAGCCTCAGCCTCAGCATCAGTCCTTTCAATGAATATTCAGATTGATTTCATTTAGGATTGACTGGTTTGATCTCCTTGTTATCCTAGGGACTCTCAAGAGTCTTCTCCATCACCGCAATTTGAAAGCATCAATTCTTTGGCACTCAGACTTCTTGTCCAATTCTCACATCCACACGTGACTACTGGAAAAACCATAGCTTTGACTATATGGACCTTTGTCAGCAAAGTGATGTCTCTGCTTTTTAATATGCTGTCAAAAATAGGCACCCTCTCTATCATTGTATTGTTTCTCTGGTGAATTAATGATTGAGGCAGCAGGACTACCAACGTCCAGAGTTTTAATAGACCGCTTATAATTCTTGTTGGACCCAGGGCTCCTTGGTCTGAAATGAGTTTTGCTGCAAAACTTAGGCTCTGGCACAAAGCGGGTGTCAGGGTGTAGGGCAGAGACACTGTGATCTCTGCATTCTAGTCCTACCCAGGGCTTGCCTGTTCTACCTGCAAGAAGAGACTAGGTGTATGGTGAGATTGCCTCTTACACCATGAGTGTGAATAGCACATGTTCTCAGGAATAGACTAGTTTATACCTGAAATGTTGCTCTACTCTCTTGATAGCTGTACCTGAGATAAACAGGGAGAGAGGATACTTGGATTTCATTTAAAGCCATGCTCATCAGAGCCCTGTCCACGGAGGAGCAAGGCAAAAGTTGCCTATGTGCTAACAGAGTCTATGTGTTTATCAGTGTTGGCAACTTGAATACTTTAACTGCACTTTTCTCACTTGCCTTTAGGCTTGAAAATGGACAAAAATTGATGAAGGGAAATGACCCATAATTTTGCTGTTCTTAAGTGACAAATTATCCATTATTTAGTGATTGAACTGTCATACTGGGAAGGAGAGAAAATTTAATTTAGAAGAAAGAGAACTTATATCCATATTCAATTGATAGAATAAGATACCACTAAATCCAGAGGGAAAAATATACTGTTATATTTCTCTTTCTGACTTACTTCACTCTGTATAATAGGCTCTAGCTTCATCCACCTCATTGGAACTGACTCAAATGTGGTCTTTTTTATGGTTGAGTAATATTCCATTGTGTATTTATGCGACAACTGCTTTGTCCACTCATCTGGTGATGGAAAGATGGACCATTAGAATAGATGGACCTCTGTTCTATCGCATATATACAGAATCCAGAAAAATAGCACTGAAGAATTTATTTACAGGGCAGCAATGGAGAGGCAGACATAGAGAATAGACTTATGGACATGGGGAGATGGGAGGAGAGGGTGAGATGTTTGGAAAGAGTAACATGGAGACTTACATTACCATATGTAAAATAGATAGCCAACGGGAATTTGCTGTATGGCTCAGGAAACTCAAACAGGGGGTCTGTATCAGCCTAGACAGAGTGGGATGGGGAGGGACATGTGGGGTGGATTCAAAAGGGAGGGGATATATGTATACCTATGGCTGATACATGCTGGGGTTTGACAGAAAACAACAAAATTCTGTAAAGCAATTATCCTTCAATTAAAGAATAAATTAATTTTTAAGATATTGTTATAGTTGCTCATCCTGGGAAAATTGTACTCTCTTCCTAGTACTTCAAATGTATAGAGCATATTCACATCTTCTGTTCAGAAGTCACACAAGACACGTTAACCCATAGCCTTATGTTCTCACACAGGACTGGGCTGGCTTGCTTTCTCAAGCACCCCGAGACCTTGTACAGGAGGACCCGAATATGAACAACAGGTTTATCCTTTAAAGGCTGTTGGGCCCGCTGCCTGTGCTCTCTTAACCACCAGGCATGCAATGATGAGACACAAATGTGAAATCTGAGACTTCCTCACTAACAAAAGGAGAAACTCTCTAGGGCTGCCACCTGTGAAGTTTTTACCACTGAGAATCCAAGCAGGCACTCTCACTTGGCGGAAATCATTGAGAACTAGGTTTTATGGAGATACACACTTCTAGTCCGGTTTCTGAAGGTGGGCTGTGTAGCTGCAGCTGTTGTCTCTCTCCCTGCAGGAGGAAGGTGAATTTGTGAGCTCCCCACAAACCACAGTCACAGAAAGCTAACCAAAATGATCACATGGATCACAGCCTCATGTAAGGCTCATGTAAGCCTCATGTGAAGCTATGAGCCATGCCGTGCAGGTCAACCCAAGATGAATGGGTCGTGGTGGAGAGTTCTGACAAAACGTGGTCCACTGGAGAAGGGAATGGCAAACCACTTCAGTATTCTTGCTTGGAGAGCCTCGTGAACAGTATGAAAAGTCAAGAATGTAGGGCACCCGATGATGAGCCCCCCAGGTCAGTAGGTGTCCAATATGTTACTGGGGAAAAGCAGAGAAATTGCTCCAAAAAGAATGAGGAGGCTGGCCAAAGTGGAAACAACGCTGTTGTGGATGTGTCTGGTGGTGAAAGTAAATTAGAATGCTGTAAAGAACAATATTGCATAAGAACTTGGAAGGTTAGGTCCATGAAACAAGGCACATTAGACATGGTCAAACAGGAGATGGCAAGAGTGAACATTGACAGTTTAGGAATCAGTGAACTAAAATGGATGGCAATGGGTGAATTTAACTGAGATGACCATTATATCTACACTGTGGGAAGATTCCATTAGAGGAAATGGAGTAGCCCTCATAGTCAACAAAATAGCCTGAAATACAATATTTGGGTGCATTCTCAAAAGCAGCAGAATAATCTCAGTTCATTTCCAAGGCAAACCATTCAATGTCACAGTAATCCAAGCCTATGCCCCAACCACTAATGCCAAAGAAGAAAATAATAAAACAGTTCTATGAAGACATACAAGATTTTGGAGGACTAACACCATAAAAGATGTTCTTGTAATCTTAGAGGATTGGAACGCAAAAGTAGGAAGTCAAGAGATACTGAGTAACGTGTAAGTTTGGATTTGGTGTACAAAATGAAGAAGGGCAAAGGCTAACAGAATTTTGCCAAGAGAACACACTGGTCATGGCAAACACCCTCTTCCAACCACACAAGAGATGACTCTACAGATGGACATCAGCAGATAGTCAATACTGAATTCAGATTGATTATATTCTTTGCAGCCAATGATGGAGAAGCTCTATAGAGTCAGCAAAAACAAGACCGGGAGCTGACTGTGGCTCAGATCATGCGCTCCTTCTTTCAAACTTCAAGATTAAATTGAAGAAAGTAGGGGAAACCACTAGACCATTCAGGTATGACCTAAATAAAATCCTTTATGATTGTACAGTGGAGGTGACAGATAGATTCAAGGGAGTAGATCTGGTGGACAGAGTGCCTGAAGAACTATAGATGGAGGTTCATAACACTGTATAGGAGGCGGTGACCAAAACCATCCCAAAGTGAAAGAAATGCAGGAAAGCACAATGGTTGTCTGAGGAAACCTTACAAATAGCTGGAGGGAACAAAGTGAAAGGCAAAGGAGAAGGGGAAAACTATACCCAACTGCATGCAGAGTTCCAAAGAATAGCAAGGAGAGATGAGAAAGCCCTCCTAAGTGCACAACGCAAAGAAATAGAGGAAAACCATAGAATGGGAAAGACTAGAGATCTCTTCAAGAAAATTAGAGATACCAAAGGAACTTTTCATGCAAAGATGGACACAATACAGGACAGAAATGGCAAGGACCTAACAGAAGCAGATGTAATTAAGAAGAGGTGGCAAGAAAGCACAGAAGAACTAGACAGAAATGGTCCTAGTGACTCAGATAACCATGATGGTGTGATCACTCTCTTAGAGCAAGACATCCTGGAGTGTGAAGTCAAGTGGGCCTTAGAAAACATTGCTATGAACAAAGCTAGTGGAGGTGATGGAATTCCGGCTGAGCTGTTTAAAATCCCAGTAGATGATGCTGTTAAAGTGCTGCAGTCAATATGCCAGCAAATTTGGAAAACTCAACAGTGCCACAGGACTGGAAAAGCTTTTCATTCTAATCCCAAAGAAAGGCAATGCCAAAGAATGTTCTTACCTCCATACAGTTGCTCTCATTTCATATGCTAGCAAGGTAATGCTCAAAGTCCTTCAAGCTAGGCTTCAGCAGTAGGTGAACCAAAAAATTCCAGATGTACAAACTGGATTTAGAAAAGGCAGAGAAGCCAGAGACCACATTGTCAACATCTGCTGAATCATATAAAAAGCAAGGGAATTCCAGAAAAACATCTACTTCTGCTTCATTGACTATGTTAAAGCCTTCAACTTTGTGGATCAAAAACAAAACAAAACAAAACAAAACCTGTGGAAAATTCTTAAAGAGATGGGAATACCAGACCATGTTACCTGTCTCCTTAGAAACCTGTATACAGATCAAGAAGCACCAATTAGCACTAGACATGGAACAATGGACTTCTTCAAAACCAGGAAAAGATTGTCACCCTGCTTATTTAACTCATATGCAGAGGATATCATGCAAAATGCCAGGCTAGAAGAAACCACAAGCTGTAATCAAGATTGCCAGAAGAAACGTCAACAACCTCAGACATGCAGGTGATCCCACTCTGATGGCAGAAAGTGAACAGGAACTAAAGAGTCTCTTGATCAGGGTGAGAGAGGAGAGTGAAAAGCTGGCTTAAAACTCAACATTCAAAATACTAAGATCATGGCATCTGGTCCCATCATGCACTTCATGGCAAATAGAATGGGAAAAAGTGGAAACAGTGACAGATGCTCTTTTCTTGGGCACCAAAATCACTGTGGATGGTGACTGCAGCAATGAAATTAAAAGACTCTTGCTCCCTGAACGAAAAGCTATGACAAACCTAGACAGTGCTTTAAAAAGCAGAGACATCACTTTGGCAACAAAGGTCCATATACTCAAAGCTATGGTTTTTCCAGTAGTCATTTGTGGGTGTGAGAGTTGGACCATAAAGAAGGCTGACTGCAGAAGAATTGGTGCTTTCAAATTGTGGTGCTAGAGAAGTCTCTCGGAAGTCCCTTGGACAGCAAGCAGATCAAGCCAGTCAATCCTGAAGGGAATGAACCCTGAATATTCGTTGGAAAGACTGATGCTGAAGCTGAAGCTCCAATACCTTGGCCATCTGATGTGAAGAGTAGACTCATTGGAAAAGACCTTGATGCTGGGAAAGATAGCAGGCAGGAGGAGAAGTTGATGACATAGGATGAGATGGTTGGATGATATCACTGACTCAATGAACCTGAGTTTGATAAATCTCTGGGAGATGGTGAAGCAGAGGGAAGCCTGGCGTTCTGCAGTTCATGGAGTCACAAAGAGTTGGACTGAACTTAGTGACTGGACAACAATATGAGGCATAGGCTGGGAGGTTCCAAGTCCACCCGAATGACCCTTGTCCTGTCACTCCTGAACCCCAGCAGAAGAATGAAAGTCCTCCTGTTGTGTCAACAGGGGAAAGATACAGTCTTATTTACTGTGTCTCTCACTCCAACCTGATGTGCTCTGGCAGAGGGTGCATAGTGAGAACACTGAAGTTCATGTAGCTGTTTCTCCCTGGTTCAACTGAGAGAAGAGGGGGTGTGGCCAGGGTAAACTCTGAGTTTACTCATGGGGACCAGCTAGCTGTGCTTTGGGTGAACCTGACAACTACAGCACCACAGAAACCTTCCCCATGCCCTGCATCTCATCCTCAGTATATATCAAATATACAATTTCTGAGAATGCCCAGGCTTCCTGACATAAGCCTATTTCCAGTTTCCCCTCAGAAATCATGTGGGTGAGAGAATTTTCATTCATTCCCCCTTTCTTCTTACTAAAAACACCCCAAGCCACACTCAGTGATTGCATGGCTATGCCAAGACTTGGCCCAGGCCTAGATTCTCTGCCATCTGCAGTGTTGGTGCACTCTGACTAGGTCAGGGGAATTTGATCTCAAGAAAAGAACTCATGGCAATCCTTTCCCTAGAGAAGATCTCTCTGGGACCAGAAAATGAACCAGGGACTGATGGCCTGAGCCCTCCTATCGAGAATATTTTCACTGTCTGCCAACAGAGGGCATGGCTGAAGGGGATTATCTGCTCAGCAGGGAACGTGCAGAACTTGACCCTCTGCCTGCCATAGCTGTTGAAAGTTTAATCCCCTTCATATTCTGATGATGATTTAATTTCTCCAAAGGATACATGCTATATTCCACTGGTAACCATGGAAACCACCATCTATACACATTTAGTTTCAACTTCCATTTATTTTACTCCTGTCCTCACCTCCCCCCTCATCTTCTAGGGGTTTGTTCCCCAGGGCCCCATGCCACAATTAGACAACCTCACATGGATCTGAGTTTTGGCTTTGAGTTCGCTGTGAGGTAAACTTTGAATTCAGGCTCAGCACAGAGGGCAGGGCCTAGAGTGAAAAGAGGTTCACAAGAGAGATGGATACTTTGCTCAAAAGGAAACTTTTTTTCTTGAAGCTGGCTCAGCAGGAGAGCTATTGGGGAGCTGCACATCATTTATCCCACATATGCAGATGCAGCATGCTTGCTTCAAAGCCCAACGGACTTATATAGTGAATCTTCGTACTGAGGCAGAGCTATCACTGACCATCATTGATGCAATAGGGAGCAAATATATCTGAACACATACAGGTGTATGGACCCTCTTGGACCCATGCAAGATGGCAGAGTGGGAGGACGTGTGCTCATCTTCTCCTGTGTCAACTCCAAAATTACAACTCGCTGCTGAACAGCCATCAACAGGAGAATATTGGCTCCCACCAAAAAAGATACCCCACGTCCAAGAGCAAAGGAGAAGCCACAGCAAGATGGTAGGAGGGGTGAAATTGCATTTAGAATCAAACCGTATACCCATCAGAGAGCTCAGAGGGCTCAAACAAAACCTTGTGTGCACCAGAATCCAGAGACCCCACAGAAACTGAGCCAGGCCTGTGTTTGAGTGTTTGAATATCTCCTGCACAGGTAGGGGTCAGCAGTGGCCTGCCACAAGGGCAGTGGTTCTCAGTGCAGCAGACCTGGGTCACTCAGTGTGTGGCATAAGCCATCTTGGAGGAAGTCTCGATTAACGCCACCATAAAGCCACCGAGCAGACGACCCACAAACTGAGAACAACTATACCAAATAAATTTGTGCACTCTTAAGCAAGTTCTAGGACCCACAACAGATTTCCCAACCTTGGGGATCTGGTAAAGGGACTGAGAACCACCAGAGAATTTGACTTTGGAGGCCAGTGGGATTCAATTACAGAACTTACACAGGACTAGGTAGACAGAGTCTTGGAGGGCACAAACAAAACTTTATTCACACCAGGACCCAGGAGAAAGGAGCAGTGACACCATCGAGACTGACCCAGACATGCCTGTGAGTGTCCAGGAGTCTCTGGTGGAGGCGTGGATTGCCAGTGGCCTGCTACAGGGTCGGGGACACAGTGCAGCAGTGCGTGCATGGGACCTTTTGAAGGAGGTCGCCATTATCTTCATTACCTCCACCGTTTGGTCTCAGGTCAAGCAACAGGGAGGGAACACAACTGCGTCCATCAACAGAAAATTGGACTAAAGATTTACTGACCATGGCCCTGCCATTCAGCAAAAGACCCAGTTTCCCCCATAGTCAGTCTGTCCCATTAGGAAGCTTCTGTAAGCCTCCTATCCTTAAACTTCAGAGGGCAGACAGAATGAAAACTACAATCAGAAAAATCAAACTGATCACATGGACCACAGCTTTGTCTAACTCAGTGAAACTAAGAACCATGTCATGTAGGGCCACCCAAGACAGATGGATCATGATGAAGAGTTCTGACAAAACATGGTCCACTGGAGAAGGGAATAGCAAACCACTTCAAAATTCTTGCCTTGAGAACCCCATGAACAGTATGAGAAGACAAAAGATATGACACTGAAAGATGAACTCCCTAGGTTGGTATGTGTCCAATATGCTACTGGAGAAGAGTGGAGAAATAGCTCCAGAAGGAATGAAGAGATGGAGCCAAAGCAAAGACAACGTCTAGTTGTGGATGTTACTTGTGATGGAAGTAAAGCCTGATGCTGTAAAGAACAATATTGCATAGGAACCTGGAATGTCAGACCCATGAATCAAGGTAAATTGGAAGTGGTCAAACAGGAGATGACAAGAGTGAACATCGACATTTTAGGAACCAGTGAATTAAAATGAACTGGAATGGGCAAATTTAACTCAGATGACCATTATATCTACTAGTGTGGACAAGAATCCCTTCGAAGAAATGGAGTAGCCCTTATAGTCAACAAAAGAGTCTGAAATGCAGTACTTGGGTGCAATCTCAAAAACGACAGAATGGTCTTGGTTCATTTCCAAGGCAAACCATTCAATATCACAGTAATCCAAGTCTATTCCCCAACCAGTAATGCTGAAGAAGCTGAAGTTGAATGGCCCTATGAAGACCTACAAGACCTTTTAGAACTAATACACAAAAAATTGCCCTTTTCTTCATATGGTACTGTAATTCTAAAGAAGGAAGTCAAGAGATATCTGGAGTAATAAGCAAATTTGGTCTTAGAGTACAAAATAAAGGAAGGCAAATGCTAACAAAGTTTTGCCAAGAGAACACACTGGTCTTAGCAAACACCCTCTTCCAGCAACACAAGTGAAGATTCTACACATGGGTATCACCAGATGGTTAATACTGAAAGATTGATTATATTTTTTGTAGCCAAAGATGGAGAAGTTCTGTATAGTCAGCAAAAACAAGACCAGGATCTGACTATGGCTCAGATCACGAACTCCTTATTTCCAAATTCAGACTGAAATTGAAGAAAGTAGGGAAAACCACTAGACCATTCATGTATGACTTAAATTAAATCCCTTATGTTATAAAGTGGAAGTGAAAAAATTAAAGCAATAGATTTGGCAGACAGAGTGCCTGAAGTACTGTTGATGGATATTCCTGATATTGTACAGGAGGCAGTGATCAAGATCATCTCCGAGGAAAAGTAGTGCAAAAAGGCAAAGTGGTTGTCCAGGGAGGCTTTACAAATAGCTATGAAACGAAGAGTAGCAAAAGGCAAAGGAGAAAAGGAAAGATATATCCATTTGAATGAAGTGTTCCAAAGAATAGCAAGAAGTGATAAGAAAGTCTTTCTCAGTGATCAATGCAAAGAAATAAAGGAAAAGATTAGAGTGGGAAAGACTAGAGAACTCTTCAAGAAAATTAGAGATACTAAGGGAACATTTCATGCAAACATGGGCCCAATAAAGGATAGAAATGGTATGGACCTAACAGGAGCAGAAGATATTAAGAAGAGGTGGTGAGAATACACAGAAGAACTATACAAAAAAGATCTTCATGACCAGATAACCATGATGGTGTGATCACTCACCTAGAGCCAGACATCCTGGAATTCAAAGTCAAGTGGGCCTTAGGAAGCATCACTATGAACAAAGCTAGTGGAGGTGATAGAATTCCAGTTGAGCCATTTCAAAGTCTTAAAGTTGATGCTGTGAAAGTGCTTCACTCAATATGCCAGCAAATTTGGAAAACTCAGGATGACCACAGGACTGGAAAAGGTCAGTTTTCATTCCAATCCCAAAGAAAGGCAATGCCAAAGAATGCTCAAACTACTGCACAATTGCACTCATCTCACACGCTAGTAAAGTAGTGCTCAAAATTCTCCAATCCAGGCTTCAGCAATACTTCCAGATTGTTCAAGCTGGATTTAGAAAAGGCAGAGGAACAAGAGATCAGATTGCCAACATCTGTTGCATCATCAAAAAAGCAAGAGAGTTCCAGAAAAACATCTATTTCTACCTTATTGGCTTTGCCAAATCCTTTGACTGTGTGGATCACAACAATCTGTGAAAAATTCTGAAAGAGATGGGAATACCAGACCACCTTACCTCCTTTTTGAGAAACTTGTATGCAGGTCAAGAAGCAACAGTTTGATCCAGACATAGAACAATGAACTGGTTTCAAATTGGGAATGGAGTACATCAAGGCTGTGTACTGTCACCCTGCTTATTTAACTTATATACAGAGTACATCATGCAAAATGCCAGGCTTGATGAAGTACAAGCTATAATCAAGATTGCCAGGAGGAGTATCAATAACCTCAGATATGCAGATGACACCACCCTTATGGCGAAAGCAAAGAGGAACTAAAGAGCCTCTTGATGAAAATGAAAGGGGAGAGTGAAAAAGCTGGCTTAAAGTTCAACATTCCAAAAAGTAAGTTCATGGCGTACAGTCCCATCACTTCATGGCAAATAGATGGGGAAACAGTGGAAACAGTGAGAGACTTTATTTTTGGGGGCTCCAAAATCACTGCAGATGGTGAGTGCAGCCTTGAAATTAAAAGGTGCTTGCTTCTTGGAAGAAAAACTATGACCAACCTAGACAGCATGTTAAAAAGCAGAGACATTAATTTGCCGACAAAGTTCAGTCTAGCTATGGTTTTTCCAGTAGTCATGTATGGATGTGAGAGATGGACTATAAAGAAAGCTGAGTGCTGAAGAGTTGATGCTTTTGAACTGTTTTGTTGGAGAAGACTCTTGAGAGTCCCTTGAACTGCAAGGAGATCCAACCAGTCCATCCTAAAGGAAATCAGTCCTGAATATTCATTGGAAGGACTGATATTGAAGCTGAAACTCCAAATTTTGGCCACCTGATGCGAAGAGCCGACTCATTGGAAAAGCCTCTGATGATGGGAAAGATTGAAGGCACGAAGAGGAGGGGATGACAGAGGATGAGATGGTTGGATGGTATCACCGACTGATGGACATGAGTTTGAGCAAGTTCCAGGAGTTGGTGATGGACAGGAAGCCAGGTGTACTGCAGTCCACAGAGTCGCAAAGAGGCAGACACAACTGAGCAACTGAACTGATGGTCTGACATACAAGAGTACCTTGGAGATTTTGCAGGTTCAGCTCCAGATTACCACAGTAAAGAAAATACCAATAAAGTGAGTCACATGAAGTTTTTGGTTTCCCAGTTCTTATAAAAGTTAAGCTGACACTATACTTTAGTCTATTAAATGTACAATAGAACTATGTCTTAAATACTGTACATATCTTAAATAAAATTACAAATACTTAATTGCTAAAAATACTAGAAAAAAGATTGTTTTTTTCTTCCTTGGCATCTCTGAAACTCTTCAGGCCCAGGCTAAGGATTGCTCCCAACCACTGGCTGCATTTTACTTCAGCCTGTTTTGCACATGACTTACCTGTCCAAGAAGGAAGCACTTCCACAAAGTCTATTGTGGGCTGGTATGTAACTTTAGAGTGGGGTCTTGAGGTATGAAGAAGTATTGGGAAAATAAGTGAGGACAGGAATTGGCTGAAACTTTTTGGTAACAAAACAGTCTAACCCAGTTAGTATATTTGAGTAATTGACTTTTCAAGTGAAATTTATAATAAGTGCTCATTGCTTTTTCATTTTCCCAAGGGCAGGTGCATAGTCCAGAGTTTTCCTTAAATAACAGACTTCTGACACATATTTGGGCTGACAAGTGGTTCATATCAGAATCAGACAGGTTCCTGGACCGTCAAACTGAAAAACAGGCTCTTGAAATGCCAGGAAGTTTTGCCTGAGGAAACCTATGGACTCAAGTAGGCTCCCAGCATTGGCCAAACTCACATGGCGAGTCTGGCATAGAACCTCTAAGGGTTTGGATTTGTAGAAGCCATAGTTGGGTGAGTGCAGCCTCTCGGGCTGGTTTTCTCCACCTGTGAAATGTCAGAGAAGTCTCAGTGTTAGTCATGAGACTTCTCTGCTGGTTCAGATGGTAAAGACTCTTAATGCAACATGGGAGACCTGGGTTAGATCCCTGGGTTGGGAAGATCCTCTGAAGAAGGGAATGGCTACCCACTCCAGTATTCTTGCCTGGAGAATCCCATGAGCAGAGGAACCTGGAAGGCTATAGTCCATGGGGTCACAAAGAGTCGGACACAACTGAGTGACTAACACTTTCACATTTGACATGCACATTACTATTAGTGAAGAAAAATTATATTTATAGAATACAGAGAAATAGTTATAAAATATGACTGAAAATGCAAAAAAGCAACATCACATCAATAAGCATTTTGATTTAGTATTCACTTTAAAGAAAAGTTAATATGCTAATAAATTGACAAGCACTTAATGGGTCTTAAATTATTTTAGAGTTCTTTGACTCCAAAAATGTTTTTCCATTCCTTAAATATAAAAATAATCCCTAATAGATTTGAGGAGAGATGCAGAGTAGGAGTTCAATCTCACCCCCTCTCATAAGAACACCAAAATCACAACTAACTGCTAACCAACCATCAATAAAAACACTGGAACCAACCAAAAAATACATTCTGCAACAAAAGATATTAAAAAAAATAATATCCATTGAGATGGTAGGAGAAGGGCAGTCTTGATATAATCAAATACCATAGCCCCCTAATAGTAACTAATAATAACACAACATGGTAAAAAATTAAAATTAAAATTTTCAATAAAATATAAAATTTAAAAAATACATACATACATAAGATAAAAGTAATTGTTATGTAAATTTTCATGAAACTATCACCAAAATTGTAATAGTGACCATATCTGTCACCTCTGAAAGTTTTTTTTATTCCCCTTTCTATTGCTTTCCTCTCTACATATTCCCATCCCTATCCCTAGGCAACCATTGATTTGCTTTTACTTACTATATATTAGTTTTAATTTTGTTGAAAATAAAATAAATAGAATCATACACTATATTCTATTTTTTAATCTTCTTTTAAATTCAGCATAATTATTCTGAGTTTTTTTCCATGCTGTTATTCAAAACAATTCTTTTCTTGTGTTGTGTAGTTTCTTTCCTCTTCATGGATCACCTCCTTGTTGTGGAGAAGGGATTTGCTTAAAACAGTGAAACTATGAACCATGTTGTGTAGGACAACCCAAGATAGATGGGTCATGTTGAAGAGTTTGACAAAATGTGGTCCACTCGAGAAGGAAATGGCAACCCACTCCAGTATTCTTGCCTGGAGAACCCCATGGACAGTATGAAAAGGCAAAAAGACACGACATTGGAAGATGCGCTCAACAGGTCAGAACGTGTCCAGTATGCTACTGAGCAAGAACAGAGAGTGATTACTAATAGCTCCTGAAAGAATGAAGTGGCTGGGCCAAAGCAAAAACAACACTCAGTTGTGGATGTGTCTGGTGGTAAAAGTAAAGTCTGACGTTGTAAAGGAGAATATTTCATAAAAACCTAAAATGTTAGGTCTATGTGCCTGTGTGCATGCTAAGCCACTTCATTCGTGTCCAACTCTTTGTGACTCTATGGATCGTAGCCTGCCAGGCTACTCTCTCCATGGGATTCTCCAGGCAAGAATACTGGAGTAGGTTGCCATGCCCTCCTCCAGGGGATCTTCCCGACCCAGGGATCAAACCCACACCTCTTATATCTCCTGCATTGGCAGGTGAGTTCTTTATCACTAACTCCTCCTGGGAAGCCCCATCAGGTCCATAAATCAAGGTAAAGTGGACATGGTCAAACAGGAGGTGGCAAGAGTGAACATTGACGTCTTAGGAATCAGTGAACTAAAATGGGCTAACTTAATTCAGATGACCATTATATCTACTACTGTGGGCAAGGATCCCTTAGAAGAAATGGAGTAACCCCTGTAGTCAACAAAAGAGTCCAAAATGCAGTACTTGGGTGCAACCTCAAAAGCAAAATTGATCTCAGTTCATTTCCAAGGCAAACCATTCAACACCACAGCAATCCAAGTCTATACCACAACCACTTATGCCAAAGAATCTGATGACCAATTCTATGAAGATGTACAACGTCTTCTAGAAATAAGTCTAAAAACAGATGTCCCTTTGATCATAGGTTATTGGAATGCAAAGTAAGAAGTAACAGGCAAGTTTGGATTTGGAGTATAAAATGAAGCAGGGCAAAGCCTAGCAAGTTTTGCCAGGTGAACGTGACGGTCATAACAAACATCCTTTTCCAATTTTCCAAGAGATGACTCTACACAATGACATCACCAGATGGTCAATATAGAAATCAGATTGATTATATTATTTTCAGCCAAAGATGGAGAAGCTCTATACAGCCAGTAAAAACAAGACTTAGAGATGCCTGTGGCTCAAATTATGAGCTCCTTATTGCAAAGTTGAAGCTTAAACTGAAGAAAGTAGGGAAAACCACTAGGCTATTCAAGTATGACCTAAATCCAATTCCTTATGATTATACAGTGGAGGTGATGAGTAGATTCAAGGAATTAGTTCTCATAGTCAGACTGCCTGAAGAACAATGGATGGAGGTTTACAACACTGTATAGGAAGAAGTGACCAAAGTCAAGCTTTAAGAAAAAAGGAGAAGAAATACAAGAAGGCAAAGTGGTTATCTGAGGAGGCTTTAAAAATAGTTGAGGAAAGAGGAGCAAAAGTCAAGGGAGAAAGGGAAAGATAAACCCACCTGAAAGCAGGGTTCCAGAGAAGAGCAAGGAGAGATAAGAAGGCCTTCTTAAATGAACAAGGCAAAGAAATAGAAGAAAACACTAGAATGGGAAACACTGGACTCCAAGAAAACTGGAAATATCAAGAAAATAATTCATGCAAGGATGAGCACAGTAAAGAACAGAAATGGTCAGGACCTAAGAAAAGCATAACTGATTAAGAGGATGTGCCAAGAATACACAGAAGAGTTATACAAGAAAGATCTTAATTACTCAGGTAACCATGATGGTGTTGTCACTCACCTAGAGTCAGACATCCTAGAGCATGAAGTTAAGTGGGTCCTTTTTTTTTTTTTTTTTTTGAAAGTCACTCAGTCATGTCAGACTCTTTGCAACCCCATGGACTACACAATCCATGGAATACTCCAGGACAATACTGGAGTAGGTAGCCTTTCCCTTCTCCAGGGTATCTTCCCAACCCAGGGATCGAACCCAGGTCTCCTGCATTGCAGGTGGATTCTTTACCAACTGAATTATCAGGGCCTTAGGAATCACTACTATAAACAAACCTAGGGGAGGTGATGGAATTCCAGCTGAGCTATTTCAAATCTTAAAAGATGATGCTGTTAAAATGTTGCACTCAGTATGTCAGCAAATATAGAAAACTCAGCAATGGCAAGAGGACTGTAAAGCCAGTTTTCATTCCAGTCCTAAAGAAGAGCAATGCCAAGAATGTTCAAACTAATGTACAATCGTACCTGTTTCACAAGCTAGCAAGATCATGCTCAAAATTCTTCTAGATAGACTTCAGTAGTACATGACCAAGAACTTCCATATGTAGAAGAGGCATAGGAACCAAAGATCAAGCTGTCTACATTTACTGAATCATGGAGATCGCAAGGGAGTTCTATAAAAAACATCTATTTCCTCTTCATTGACTATTCTAAAGTCTTCGACTTTGTGGATTACAATAAACTGTGGAAAATTCTTAGAGACTGGAGTACTGGACCACCTTACTTGTCTCCTGAGAAACCTGTATGTGGGTGAAGAAACAACAGTTAAAACTGAACATGGAACAGTGGATTGGTTCAAAATTGGGAAAGGAGTACATCAAGGCTTTATATTGTCACCTTGCTTATTAAACTTCTATGCAGAGTGCATTATGCCAAATGCTGGGTGAATCACAAGCTGGAATCAAGATTGCTGGGAGAAATGTCAACAGTCTCAGATACGGAGATGATACCACTCTAACAGCAGAAAGTGAAGAGGAACTAATGATGAGGGTGCAAGTGGGGAATAACAAAGCTGGCTTGAAGCTCAACATTCAAACAACTAAGATCCGATCCCATCACTTCATGGCAAATAGAAGGGGAAAAGTGGAAGCAGTGACAGATTTTGTTTTCTTGGGCTCCAAAATTACTGCAGATGGTGACAGCAGCTATGACATTAAAAGCCACTTGCTCCTTGGTAGGAAAGCTATGACAATCCTAGAAAGCACATTAAAAAGCAGAGACATCACCTTGCCAACAATGCACTGTATATTCAAAGTTATGGTTTATCCAGTAGTCATGTATGGATGTGAGAGTTAGACCATAAAGAAGGCTGCTGCTAAGTCACTTCAGTCGTGTCCGACTCTGTGCGACCACATAGACCCCACCAGGATCCTCTGTCCTTGGGATTCTCCAGGCAAGAATACTGGAGTGGGTTGCCATTTCCTTCTCCAATGCATGAAAGTGAAAAGTGAAAGTGAAGTCGCTCAGTCGTGTCCGACTCTTAGTGACCCCATGGTCTGCAGCCTACCAGGCTCCTCCATTCATGGGATTTTCCAGGCAAGAACACTGGAGTGGGGTGCCATTGCCTTCTCCATCTTTCCCATTCTATTGCTTTCCCCTATTTCCTTGCTTGATCACTAAGGAGGACTTTTTTCTCTCCTTGCTATTTTTTGGAACTCTGCATTCAAATGGGTATATCTTTCCTTTTCTCCTTTGCCTTTGGCTTCTCTTCTATTCTCAGCTATTTGTAAGGCCTCCTCATACAACCATTTTGACTTTTTGCATTTCTTTTTCTTGGGGATGGTTTTGATTACTGCCTACTGTACAGTGTTACAAGTCTCTGTCCATAGTTCTTCAGGCACTCTGTCTATCAGATCTAATCCCTTGAATATATTTGTCACTTCCACTGTATAATCATAAGGGATTTTATTTAGGTCATACCTGAATGGTCTAGTGGTTTTTCCTACTTTCTTCAATATAAGTCTGAATTTTGCAATGAGGAGTTCATGATCTGAGCCACTGCCAGCTCATGGTCTTGTTTTTGCTGACTGTATAGAGCTTCTCCATCTTTGGCTGCAAAGAATATAATCAATGATCTCGATTTTGACCATCTAATGATGTCCATGGGTAGAGTTGTCTCTTGTGTCTCTTGTGTTGTTGGAGTTGTCTCTTCTGTTGTTTGCTATGACCAGTCAGTTCTCAGCAAAACTCTATTAGCCTTTGCCCTGCTTCATTTTGTATTCCAAGGCCAAGCTTTCCTGTTACTCTAGGTATCTCCTGACTTCCTACTTTTGCATTCCAGTCCCCCAAAGCCAACCATCTAGTGGAGCCCAAATTGGAACCCAGAGATTCTGACTTCAGGACACGGCCTGCCACCACCGTCTTGAATTGAGTGTTGCTTGCAGCGCTTCTGTTAAAGGTCTGAGCTGAGGTGTCAGTGCAGCTGTTTCACACTGGGAACTCTGGTCTAAAGTGCCAGGTGCAAGTCTTCTGCATGCTGCACCCTATGAGAAAGTGAAACGGGACTAAGCCCAAGCGGGGGAAAAAGGTATTGTGGGACACTTGCTCTTTGGACACTCCATCTTGAAACCAAGCTACCATGCCATGGGAAGCCCATGACACATGGAGAGGAAGAATAAAGAAGGTTGAGCACTGAATAATTGATGCTTTTGAACTGTGGTGCTGGAGAAAACTCTTGACAGTCCCTTGGTCAGTAAGGAGATGAAACCAGTCAGTCCTAAAGGAAATCAACCCTGAATATTCATTGGAAGGACTGATGCTGAAGCACCAGTACTTTGGTCACGTGATGCAAAGAACAGACTCAATGGACAAGACCCTGATGCTGGGAAAGACTGAAAGCAAAAGGAGAAGAGGGCAACAGAGGATGAGATGGTTATATAGCATCACCGACTCAATGGACATGAATCTGAGCAAACTCCAGGAGATAGTGGAAGACAGAGGAGCCTGGAGTTCTGCAGTCTATGGGGTTTCAAAGAGTCAGACTAGATTTAGTGATGGAGCAGCAAGTGTTTCTTTATATGGCTATTGGTAACATTTTCGGTTCTTGACTGTTACAAATTAAACTTCTATTAATATTGATGTACAAGTCTTTGTGTGAATCTATGCTTTCTTTTCTCTTAGTTAGAATCTTAAGAGTAGCAATATGGTAAGTATATTTTAGCATTATAAGAAACTACATATACACCATGGAGTATTACTCAGCCATTAAAAAGAATTCATTTGAATCAGTTCTAATGAGGTGGATGAAACTGGAGCCCGTTATACAGAGTGAAGTAAGCCAGAAAGATAAAGACCAATACAGTATACTAACTCATATATATGGAATTTAGAAAGACGGTAATGATAACCCTATATGCAAAACAGAAAAAGAGACACAGATGTACAGAACAGACTTTTGGATTCTGTGGGAGAAGGCGAGGGTGGGATGTTTTGAGAGAACAGCATCGAAACGTATATTATCAAGGGTGAAACAGATCACTAGCCCAGGTTGGATGCATGAGACAAGTGCTCGGGGCTGGTGCACTGGGAAGACCAAGAGGGATCGGGTGGAGAGGGAGGTGGGAGGGGGGGATCGGGATGGGGAATACATATAAATCCATGGCTGATTCATGTCAGTGTATGGCAAAAACCACTACAATATTGTAAATAATTAGCCTCCAACTAATAAAAATAACTGGAAAAAAAAAAAAAAAGAAACTACCAGTTTCCAAATATCTGTAACCAAGTGTACTCCCATACATAATCATGAAGCTCTCATATGGTCAGTCTTTTACAAATTTTTAATGTTTATTTTTAATTGAGTATAGTTGATTTAAATATTATATTAATTTCAGGTGTATAGTATAGTGATTCTTTATTTTTGCAGATTATACTCCATTATAGGTTATTAGAAGATAATGGCTGTAACTGCTTGTGCTATACAGTGTATCCTTCTGCTTATCAATTTTATACATGTAGTTTCTATCTGTAATCCCATACCCCTGATTTGTCCTTCCCATCTCTATTCACCCCTTTGATGACCACAAATTTGTTTTCTATGTTTGTGAGTCTGTTTTTGTTCTGCATATACATTCATTTGTTTTATTTTTTAGATTCCACATATGTGATACATACAGGTTTTGCCTTACTCTGACTTACTTCAGTAAGCATAATCTCTAGGTCCTTCTGCTGCTGCTGCTAAGTCGCTTCAGTCGTGTCTGACTCTGTGCGACCCCATAGATGGCAGCCCACCAGGCTCCTCTGTCCCTGGGATTCTCCAGGCAAGAACACTGGAGTGGATTGCCATTTCCTCCTCCAAAGCGTGAAAGTGAAAAGTGAAAGTGAAGTCGCTCAGTCGTGTCCAACTCTTAGCGACCCCATGGAGTGTAGCCTACCAGGCTCCTCCGTCCATGAGATTTTCCAGGTAAGAGTACCAAGTGGGTTGCCAGTGCTTCTCCCTAGGTCCATCTAGATTGATGCAAATGGCAGAATTTCATTCTGTTTTTATGGTTGAATGATATTCCATTTTATATATATACATATCATATTTCTTAATCCAAATAACTGTTGTTCCTGTCTTGTCTATTTTAAATAATGTTGTAATGAACATTGGGGCTCATGTATCTTTTAAAATTAGTGTTTTCATTTTTTCAAAGTGGAAACTTGAAACAGGAAACAGGAGTGGAATTGTTGGATAATATGGATCCCTGGTAGTTCACTATTTTTAGTTTTTTGAGGAACCTCTATACTGTTTTCCATAGAGTCTGCAGAATTTAAATTTTCATCAATGGCGAACAAGAGTGGCCTTTTCTCCATATACTCTCCAACATCTGTTATTTGTAGACTTTGATTATAGCCTTTCTCAAAGGTATGATACTGTCATTTTGATTTGTGTTCATCTAATTATTGGTGAGTGGAGAAATAACTCCAGAAAGAATGAAGGGATGGAGCCAAAGCAAAAACAATACCCAGATGTGGATGTGACTGGAGATAGAAGCAAGGTTCGATGCTGTAAAGAGCAATATTGCATAGGAACCTGGAATGTTAGGTCCATGAATCAAGGCAAATTGGAAGTGGTCAAACAGGAGATGGCAAGAGTGAATGTCAACATTCTAGGAATCAGCAAACTAAAATGGACTGCAATAGGTGAATTTAACTCAGATGACCACTATATCTACTACTGTGGACAGGAATCCCTTAGAAGAAATGGAGAAGCCATCATGATCAACAAAAGAGTCCAAAATGCAGTACTTGGGTGCAATCTCAAAAATGACAGAATAATCTGTTTGTTTCCAAGGCAAACCATTCAATATCACAGTAATCCAAGCCTATGCCCCAACCAGTAATGCTGAAGAAGCTGAAGTTGAACGGTTCTATGAAGACCTACAAGACCTTTTAGAACTAACACCCAAAAAAGACGTCCTTTTCATTATAGGTGACTGGAACACAAAAGTAGGAAGTCAAGAAACACCCGGAGTAACAGGCAAATTTGGCCTTGGAGTATGGAATGAAGCAGGGCAAAGGCTAATAGAATTTTGCCAAGAGAACACACTGGTCATAGCAAACACCCTCTTTCAACAACACACGAGAAGACTCTACACATGGACATCACCAGATGGTCAACACCAAAATCAGATTGATTATATTCTTTGCAGCCAAAGGTGGAGAAGCTATATACGGTCAGGAAAAACAAGACCAGGAGCTGACTGTGGCTCAGATCATGAACTCCTTATTGCCAAATTCAGACTTAAATTGAAGAAAGTAAGGAAGATCACTAGACCATTCAGGTATGACCTAAATCAAATCTCTTATGACTATACAGTGGAAGTGAGAAATGACAGGGAGCAAGACCATCCCCATGGAAAAGAAATGCAAAAAGGCAAAATGGTTGTCTGAGGAGGCCTTACAAATAGCTGTGAAAAGAAGAGAAGTGAAAAGCAAAGGAGAAAAGGAAAGATATTCCCATTCGAATGCAGAGTTCCAAAGAATAGCAAGGAGAGATAAGAAAGCCTTCCTCAGTGATCAATGCAAAGAAATAGAGGAAAACAACAGAATAGGAAAGACTAGAGATCTCTTCAAGAAAATTAGAGTTACCAAGGGAATGTTTCATGCAAAGATGGATTCAATAAAGGACAGAAACGGTAGGGACCTAACAGAAGCAGAAGATATTAAGAAGAGGTGGCAAGAATACACAGAAGAACTGTACAAAAAAGATCTTCACCACCCAGATAATCACGATGGTGTGATCACTCACCTAGAGCCAGACATCCTGGAATTTGAAGTCAAGTGGGCCTTAGGCAGTATCACTATGAGCAAAGCTAGTGGAGGTGATGGAATTCCAGTTGAGCTATTTCAAATCCTAAAAGATGATGCTGTGAAAGTGCTGCACTCAATATGCCAGCAAATTCGGAAAACTCAGCAGTGGCCACAGGACTAGAAAAGGCCAGTTTTCATTCCAATCTCAAAGAAAGGCAATGTCAAAGAATGCCGAACTACCACACAGTTGCACTCATCTCACATGCTAGCAAAGTAATGCTCAAAATTCTCCAATCCAGGCTTCAGCAATACGTGAACCATGAACTTCTAGATGTTCAAGGTGGTTTTCGAAAAGGCAGAGGAACCAGAGATCAAATTGCCAACATCCGCTGGATCACCGAAAAAGCAAGAGAGTTCCAGAAAAACATCTATTTCTGCTTTACTGACTATGCCAAAGCCTTTGACTGTGTGGATCACAGTAAACTGTGGAAAGTTCTGAAAGACATGGGAATACCAGACCACCTGACCTGGCTCTTGAGAAACCTGTTTGCAGGTCAGGAAGCAACAGTTAGAACTGGACATGGACCAACAGACTGGTTCCAAATAAGAAAAGGAGTACGTCAAGGCTGTGTATTGTCACCCTACTTATTTAACTTAGATGCAGAGTACATCATGAGAAACGCTGGGCTGGAAGAAGCACAAGCTGGAATCAAGATTGCTGGGAGAAATATCAGTAACCTCAGATATGCAGATGACACCCCTGGTGGCTCAGATGGTAAAGTGTCTGCCTACAATGTGGGAAACCTGGGTTCGATCCCTGGGTTGGGAAGATCCCCTGGAGAAGGACATGGCAACCCACTCCAGTACTCTTGCCTGGAAAATTCCATGGACTGAGGAGCCTGGTAGGCTACGGTCCATGGAGTCGCAAAGAGTCGGATATTACTGAGCAACTTCACTCACTAATGTGTAAGTGATTTTGTGCCAGTATCATACTGTTTTGATTACTGTGGCTTTGTAATACAGTCTTAAACCAGATTGCGTGATTCCTCCAGGTTTGTTCTGTTTATTCAAAATTTTTTTTTAGTTATTCAGGGTCTCTTGTGACTCCATATAAGTTTCAGGATTATTTGTCCTTGTAGGTGAAAAGTGCCTTGGATATTTTGATAGGGATTGCATTCAATCTGTAGATTTCTTTGGGTAGTATTGCCATTTTAACATTAGAAAGCATTCTAATTTATAAGCATAAGATACCTTTCAATTTCTTTGTATCATCTTCAGTTTACTTCATCAATGTTTTATATTTTTCAGAGTATAGATCTTTCACTTCCTTAAAAAAGTTTATTCCTATGTGTTTTATTATTTTTGGTACATTTTTAATTGGAATTGTTCTCCTGTTTCCTCTTTCTGATAGTTCACTATCAGTGTAGAGAAAAGCAACAAATTTCTATATATTAATATTGCATTCTGAAACATTACTGAATTCATTTATTAGTTCTAAGAGTTTTCTGGTTGAAACTTGAGGTTTTTCTATATAAATTATGCCATCTGTAAATAGTGATATTTTCATTTCCTCCTTTCAAATTTGGATGCCTTTTGTTCTTTTTCTTGCCTGATTGCTGTGACTAAGACTTTCAATGCCATTCAAATACTACTTCCAATACTAAATAAAAGTGATGAGAGTATCCTTTTCTTGTTCTTGGTTTTTGAAGAAGAGCTTTCCGCTTTTTATGGCTAAGTATGATTTTAGCTGTGGTCTTTTCAGAAATGGCCTTTATTATGTATAGTTATGTTCTCTCTATATCAACTTAACAATAGTTTTTTTTTTTTCACGAGTGAATGTTGACTTTTCTCAAATCCTTCTTTTGTCTATTGAGATGATTTTTATCCTTTCCTTTGATAATGTGGTATATAACATTGATTGATTTGCAGATATTTAACCATATTTAAATCCCTGGAACAAATCCCCCTTGATTATGTTGTATGATTCTTTCATATATTGTTGAATTCCCCTTGCTAATATTTTTTGATAGTTGCATCTATGTTCATGAGAGATATTGGCCTATTGTTTTTTTTTTTAAGCATTGCCTTTGTATAGTTTTGCTGTCAGGGTAATGCTGGCCCTGAGAATGAATTTGGAAATCTTATATTCTCTTAATTTTTGTGGAATAACTTGAGAACTCTAGGTGTTAGCTCTTTTTTGATGTTTGGTAGAATTACCCTCTGAAGCCATCTGGTCCTGGACTGTTATTTCACTGGGAGTTTTTCCAGATTGCCTATTTCTTCTTACTTTAGTCTTGGAAGATTTTGTGTTTGTAGAATTTATCCATTTCTAGGTTGGCAAATAGCAGCTTGCAGTATACTCATGATTTTTTGTCTCTGTCTGATATAGCTTGTTATTTCTCCTCTTTTCGTATCTGATGTTTTTTAATCCTCTCACTTTTTCTCATGAGGAAACTGACTAAAGGCTTGTTAGTTTTGTTTATCTTTTCAAAATTTAACTCTTAATTTTATTGATCTGTTCATTATTTTGGTGTCCACTTATTTATTTCCTCTATATTTATTATTATTTCCTCTCTTCTGCTGCCTTTGGGCTTTGTTTGTCCTTCTTTTTCTAATTCCTTTAGATAGAAGGTTAGGTTGCTTATTTGAGCTTTTTAAAAATTTCATGAGGAAGACCTTTTTCACTATTAACTTCCTTCTTAAAATGGCCTTTGATGCATCCCATTGATATTGGAAAGCTGTGCTTACATTTTCATTTGTCTTGAAGTATTTTCTGATTTCTTCTTTAATTTCATTATTGTCCAGTGGTTTTTCAGTAGCATCTTATTTAGTCTACACATATTTGTATCTTTCCCATTTTCCTTCCTGTAATCGATTTCCAGTTTGACATTATTGTGATAAAAAAAAATGCTGACTATAACTTCCATCCTCTTAAATTTGTTGAGACTGATTTTGTGGCCTAGAAAGTGATCTAGACTGGAGAATGTTCCATGTGCACTTGAAAAGAGTGTGTATTCTGCTGTTTGGGGGTGGAATATTCTATAGATATATATTAAATTCAACTGATTTTAATGTGTCATTTAAAGCTACTATTTCTTTTTTTTCCTTTAAAAAAATATTTTTTCACTTATTTTTATTAGTTGGAGGCTAATTATTTACAATATTGTAGTGGTTTTTGTCATACATTGACATGAATCAGCCATGGATTTATATGTATTCCCCATCCCGATCCCCCCTCCCACCTCCCTCTCCACCTGATTCCTCTGGGTCTTCCCAGTGCACCAGGCCCGAGCACTTGCCTCATGCATCCAACCTAGGTTGGTGATCTGTTTCACCCTAGATAATTTTCTTTATTTTTTAAAGCTACTATTTCTTAAGTGGTTTTCTACCTGGATGATTTGTCTATTGATGGTAGTGAGGTATTAGAGTCCCCTATTGTTAACTTATTGTAACTTTCTCCCTTTATGTCTGTTAATATTTTTATGCATGTATCTATATGCTCATATATTTGGTGGATATATGTCACTGAGCAATATTTCCTTTTCTTTTTTGTTCCCTTTATCATTATACAATGACATTTTCTTGTCTTCTGTTATAAACTTTGTTTTACAGTACAGTAACTCCCTTAAGTCCTGAAGTCTTTGTTGTCAGAGGTTACTCTAAGATTGACTTTCAATGGAGGAATAGAAGAATGTCCACTCATCTTCTCCTGTGTGAACTCCAAAATTACAACTCGCTGCTGAACAACCATTGAGAGGAGAATGTTGGATCCCACCAAAAAAGATACCCAACGTCCAAGGGCAAAGGAGAAATCCCAGCAAGATGGTAGAAGGGGTGGAATTGCATCTAGAATCAAACACCATACCCATCAGAGATGCTTGGAGGGCTCAAATAAAAACTTGTGTGCAACAGGAGACGCCAGAGAGACTGAGTCTTTGAGTGTTTGAGTGTCTCCTGTGGAGGTATAAGTCAGCAGTGGCCTGCCACAAGAGCAGGGGTTCTGGGTGCTGCAGTCCTGGGTGTGGCAAAAGCCCTCTTGGAGAAAGTCGCCATTAATCCCACCATAGAGCCACTGAGCAGACGACCCACAAACTAAAGAACAATTATACCAAATAAATTCTCCCACTGTTAAGAAAGTTCTAGGACCCACAACAGATTTCCCAACATGGTGATTTGGCAAAGGGACTGAGAACCCCCAGGGAATTTGACTTTGGAGGCCAGTGGGATTTGATTACAGAACTTACACAGGACTGGGGAAACAGATCTTGGAGGGAACAAACAAAACTTTGTTCACACCAGGACCCAGGAGAAAGGAGCAGTGACCCCACAAGAGACTTACTCAGACTTGCCTCTGAGTGACCAGGAGTTTCCAGCAGAGGCGTGGGTAGGCAGTGGCCTGCTACAGGGTCGGGGACACAGAGTGCAGCAGTGCATGCATGAGATCTTTTGAAGGAGGTCGCCATTATCTTCATTACCTCCACCATAGTTTGGTCTCAGGTCGAGCAACAGGGAGGGAACACAGCATTGCCCAAAACAGAAAACTGGATTAAAGATTTACTCAGCATGGCCCCACCCATCAGAACAAGACCCAGTTTCCCCCACAGTCAGTCTCTCCCATTAGGAAGCATCCATAAACCTCTTATCCTTATCCCTCAGAGAGAAGACAGAATGAAAACCACAATCACAAAAAATAATCAAACTGATCACATGGACCACAGCCTTGTCTAACACAATGAAACTATGAGCCATGCCATGTAAGTCCACCCAAGACAGACGGGTCATGGTGGAGAATTCTGACAAACAGTGGTCCACTGGAGAAGGGAATGGAAAACCACTTCAGCATTCTTGCCTTGAGAACCCCATGAACAGTATGAAAAGGCAAAAAGATATGACATTGAAAGATTAACTTCCCAGGTTGGTAGGTGCCCAAAATGATACTTGATAGGAGTGGAGAAATAATTCCAGAAAGAATGAAGAGATGGAGCCAAAGCAAAAACAATGCCCAGTTGTGGATGTGACTGGTGATAGAAGTACAGTATGATGCTGTAAAGAACAATATTGCATAGGAACCTGGAATGTCAGGTCCATGAATCAGGGTAAAGTGAAAGTGGTGAAATAGGAGATGGCAAGAGTGAACATTGACATTTTAGGAATCAGCGAACTAAGATGGACTGGAATGGGTGAATTTCACCCAGATGACCATTATATCTACTATTGTGGGCAAGAATCCCTTCGAAGAAATGGAGTAGCCATCATAGTCAACAGAAGAGTCTGAAATGCAGTACTTGGATGCAATCTCAAAAACGACAGAATGATCTCTGTTCGTTTCCAAGGCAAACCACTCATATCACAGTAAACCAAGTCTATGCCCCAACCAGTAATGCTGAAGAAGCTGAAGTTCAATAGTTCTATGAAGACCTACAAGACCTTCTAGAACTAACAACCAAAAGATATATCCTTTTCATTATAGGGGACTGGAATGCAAAAGTAGGAAGAGCTACCTGGAGTAACAGGTAAATTTGGCCTTGGAGTACAAAATGAAGCAGGGCAAAGGCTAACAGAGTTTTGCCAAGAGAAAGCACTGGTCATAGCAAATACCCTCTTCCAACAACACACAAGAAGGTTCTACACATTGACATCACCAAATGGTCAATACCAAAATCAGATTGATTATAATCTTGCAGCCAAAGATGGAGAAGCTCTATACAGTCAGCAAAAACAAGACTGGGAACTGACTGTGGCTCAGATCATGAGCTCCTTATTGCCAAATTCAGACTCAAATTGAAGAAAGTAGGGAAAACCACTAGACCATTCAGGTATGACCTAAATCAAGTCCCTTTTGATTATACAGTGGAAGTGACAAATATATTCAAAGGATTAGATCTGATAGACAAAGTGCCTGAAGAACTATGGATGGAGGTTCATGACATTGTACAAGGAGCAGTGATCAAGACCATCCCCAAGAAAAAGAAAAGCAAAATGGTTGTCTGCAGAGACCTTACAAATAGCTGAGAAAAGAAGACAAGTGAAGTGAATTGAAGTGAAAGTCACTCAGTCATGTCCAACTTTTCATGACCCTATGGACGGTACAGTCCATGGAATTCTCCAGGCCAGAATACTAGAGTGGGTAGCCTTTCCATTCTCCAGGGGATCTTCCAAACCCAAAGATCAAACACAGGTTTCCCGCATTGCAGGCAGATTCTTTACCACAGCTGAGTCACAAGGGAAGCCCCAAGAAAAGAAGAGACGCTAAAGTCAAAGGATAAAAGGAAAGATATAACCATTTAAATGCAGAGTTCTAAAAAATAACATGGAAAGATAAGAAAGACTTCCTCGGTGATCAATGCAAAGAAATAAAGGAAAACAATGGAAAAGACTAGAGATCTTCAAGAAAATTAGAGATACCAAGGGAACATTTCATGCAAAGATGGGCAGAACAGAAGTCAGAAATGGTATGAACCTAACAGAAGCAGAAGATATTAAGAAGAGGTGGCAAGAATACACAGAACTATACAAAAAGATCTTCATGATCCAGATAAGCACAGTGGTGTGATCACTCACCTAGAGTCAGAAGTGGTCCTTAGGAAGCATCACTATGAACAAAGCAAGTGGAGGTGATCAGATCTTAAATGATGATGCTGGAAAGTGCTGCACTCAATATGCCAGCAAATTTGGAAAACTCAAGAATGGCCACAGGACTGGAAAAGGTCAGTTTTCATTCCAATCCCAAAGAAAGGCACTGCCAAAAATGCTCAGACTACTGCACAATTGCACTCAAATCACACACCAGGAAAGTAATCCTCAAAATTCTCCAAGCCAGGCTTCAACAGTACTTGAACCATGAGCTTCCAGATGTTCAAGCTGGTTTCAGAGATCAAATTTCCAACATCCATTGGATCATTAAAAAGAAAGAGAGTTCCAGAAAATCATGTACTTCTGCTTTATTGACTATGCCAAAGCTTTTGACAGTGTGGATCACAACAAACTGTGGAAAATTCTTAAAGAGAATGGGGATAACATACCACCTTACTTGCCTGCTGAAAAATCTGTAGGCAGGTCAAGAAGCAACAGTTAAACCAGGCATAGAACATGGACTGGTTTCAAATTGGGAAAGGAGTACATCAAGGCTGTGTATTGTCACCCTGCTTATTAACTTACATGCATATACATCATGTGAAATGCTGCACTGGGTGAAGCACAAGCTGAAATCAAGATTGCCAGGAGAAATATCAATAACTTCAGATATGCAGATATGCAGATGACACCACCCTCATGGCAGAAAGCAAAGAGGAACTAAAGAGCCTCTTGATGAAAGTGAAAGAGGAGAGTGAAAAAGTAGGCTTAAAACTCAACATTCAGAAAACAAAGATCAGGGCATCTGGTCCCATCACTTCATGGCAAATAGATGGGAAAACAATGGAAATAGTGACAGACTTTATTTTGGGGGGCTCCAAAATCACTGCAGATGGTGGGTGCAGCCATGAAATTAAAAGACGCTTGTTCCTTGGAAGAGAAGCTATGACCAACCTAGACAGCATATTAAAAAGCAGACACATTACTTTGCCAACAAAGGTCCATCTAGTCAAAGCTATTGTTTTTCCAGTAGTCATGTATGGATGTGAGAGTTGGGCTATAAAGAAAGCCAACTGCAGAAGAATTGATGATTTGGAACTGTGGTATTGGAGAAGACTCTTGAGAATCCCTTGGACAGCAAGGAGATCCGACCAGTCCATCCTAAAGGAAATCAGTTCTGAATATTCATTGGAAGGACTGATGCTGAAGCTGAAACTCCAATACTTTGGCCACTTGATGCAAAGAACTGACTCACTGGAAAAGACCCTGATGCTGGGAAAGACTGAAGGCAGGAGGAGAATGGAATGACAGAGGATGAGATGGTTGGGTGGCATCATCGACTCAATGTACTTGAGTTTGAGCAAGCTTCAGGAGTTGGTGATGGGCAGGGAAACCTGGTGTGGTGTTGTCCATGGGGTCACGAAGAGTTGGACGCAACTGAGAGGCTGAACTGAAGTCCCCTATTTACAAATTAGTTCCCTTCCAAGAGAAGTTTTATAAGTCCAATTTGTTCATAAGTCCAACAATGATACCTTAGGTACCAAACTAACACAATCTGTTACGTAGAACTGTACTGTAATCGGTTTATAATATGTTTCACACAAGTAATGCACAAAAAATAACTTTTAATCCTCTAGTATAGTACCTTGTAAAGTACAGTAAAGCAGTACAGTAGCTGGCCTACAGAGGCTAGCATTGCATGAACAAGAGTGTTACTGTCTGGAAGAGTGAGGGGAGGTGGGAGATGGTAGAGCTGAAGGATCATCAGCAATAAGAAACAGAGGGCAAGCTGCAGTCTCACTCAGGCCTGACATTGATGGCACGAGTTCTGGTTCCTTGCTGGATTCAATCCTATCTACTCTCTTGAAAAAAATGATCGAGAGATGTCTGAGTAGTACTGTATCAGGTACATCACTGCTGCTTTTATGCTTGCTTCTGGACATCCTTGTCTTGAAATAAAGATACTGCACTACTTTACTCTGTACGGTACACAAAAGCACAACTACTTATAGAAGATACACACGTGAAAATGTATGCCAGACACATGAACTAACTAACATGATTGGGTATGCAAACACACGTTCACATCTCTGAAAGTCTGCAACTTGAAGGGTCCTGTGTAGGGAACTTCATGTATATTTTGTCTGATATGAGTTTTGTTACCCCAAGATTCTTTGCCATTTCCACTTGTATTGAATTTCTGTTTTATCTCTTCAATTTGTCTCTGTGTGTCTTTAGCTCTGAAGTGTATTTCTTACAAGTAGCATATCAATGTGTCCTTCTTAATCATTTCAACTAGCCTATGTCATTTGTTTAGAGTATTTATTCCATTCACATTAGAGTGATTATTGATAGGTATTACTGATTTCCACTTTATTACTTGTTTTCTGGTTGTTTTGTAGTTTTTCTCTGCACTTTTATTCTTCTTTTAGTTTGATCCCTGTATTTGGATGATTTTATTTGTAGTATGCTTGTGTTCCTTTCTGCCTAGTTTTTGCATATCTATTGTAGGTTTTTGATTTGTGGTTTGATTGTGACAGAGGATGAGATCATTGCATGGCATCACCGACTCAATGGACAAGAGTTTGAGCAAGCTCCAGGAGTTGGTAATGGACAGGGAAGCCTGACGTGCTGCAGTCCATTGAGTCGCAAAGATTCAGACATAACTGAGTGACTGAGAGACTGAACTGAACTGAACTGATGCAAAGAACCAACTCATTGGAAAAGACATTGATCCTGGAAAAGATAGAAGGCAAAAGGAGAAGAGGGTGACAGAGGATAAGGTGGTTAAATAGCATTACTGACTCAATGGACATGGATTTGAGAAAACTCTGGGATATAGTGAAGGATGGGGAAGACTGGCATGCTGCAGTCCATGAGATCACAAAGAGTTGGACACCACCTACCAACTCAGCAACAACAAGTGGTCAATTAATCTATGGTGAAGGAGGTAACACTATACAATGAAGAAAAGACAGTCACTTTCAATAAGTTGTTCTGGGAAAAGTGGACAGCTACATGTAAAAGAATCAAATTAGAACATTCTCTAACACCATGTCCAAAGATAAACTCAAAATGGATTAAAGACCTAAATGGAAAACCAGATACATTAAACTTCCTAGAGGAAATCATAGGCAAGACACTCTTTGACATAAATCACAGCAATCTTTTTTTTTTGCAGGGGGGGTGGAGGGGGGATTTCCCCTCCTAAAGCAAAGGAAGGCAAAGCAAAAATAGACAAATGGAGCCTAATTAAATTTAGAAGCTTTTACACAGCAAGGAAACCATCAAAGAAAAGACATCGAATGTCTTTTCATCATTGTACAGTCTTGCCTCCTTCATCAGAGATTAACTGACCATTTGTTATTATTGTTGAGTCGCTAAGTCATGTCCGACCCTTTGTGACCCCACGGACTGCAGCACACCAGGCTTCCCTGTCCTTCAACATCTTCCAGAGTTTGCTCAAATTCATGTCCAGAATGAAAAGACAACTCACAGAATGGCAGAAAATGTTAAAATTGATTAAAATATTAATATTAAAATTTTAATTATATTTAATTAATATATTCATTTATATTTAATATAATATATTTATATATAAATATTAATATTTATATAAATTATGTAATAATATATATTATATATATTTATATTTATATATAATATAAATATATATAAATAAAATATATATAAATATATAATATATAAATATTATAAATATATATAATATATAAATATATATTTATTATATATAATATTTATATTTATAATATATATAAAATATATATTATAAATATATATTTATTATATATAATATATATATATATTATATATAATATATATTATAAATATAAATATTATAAATATATAAATATATAATTATATAATAATTATATTATATATTATATAATATATAATATAATTACATATATTACAATATATATATATATTTATATTTAATTATATTTAATTAATATATATTTAATTTTAATTAATATTGAAATTTAAAATATTAAAAATGATTTAAAATGACAAGGGATTAATTTCTACAAAATACAGAGCTCATCCAACTCAATATTAAAAAAATGAGCAATCCAATCTAAAAAAATGTGCAGAAGACCTAAATAGGCATTTTCCTAAAAAGACATACAGAAGACCAATAGGCACATGAAGAGATGGTTTACATAACTAATTAATAGAGAAATGCAAATCAGAATTACAACAAAGTGTCACCTCACACCAGTTGGAATGGCCATCATGAAAAAATCTACAAATAATAAATGGTAGAGAGGATGTGGAGGGAATGGAACCCTGCTACACTATTGGTGGGAACATACATTGTGCTGCCACTAAGGAGAACACTGTGTAGTGTTCTGACAAAGTTAAATGCTATGTAGTAGCCTGACAAAGTTAAAAACAGTATTACCATGTAATCCAACAATCCCACTCATGGGCATATATCTGGAAAAGTCTAAAACTCTAATTTGAAAAGGTACATGCACTCCAAAGTTCATAGCAGCACTATTTATGATAGCCAAGTCATGGAAGCAGTGTAAATATCCATCGACAGGTGAGTGGATAAAGAAGACATGGAATATATAAATTAAAAAAAAAAAAAATATATATATATAAATATTCCTCACCATACAAAAGAATGAAATGATGCCATTTGCAGCAACACGGATGGACCTAGAGCTCATCATACTAAATGAAATATTATAAATTAGAGAAAGACAAATATCTTATGATATCACATATAGTGGAATCTTAAAAAATGATATGAATGAACTTATTTACCAGACAGAAATAGACTCATAGACTTTGTCAACAAAAATATGGTTAGCAAAGGGGAAAGGAGCAGGGAGGGAAAATTTAAGTGTTTGGGATTAACAGATACACACTACTGTATATAAAACAAATAAGCCAAAGGACCTACTGTATAGTACAGGAACTATATTCAATACTATGTAATAATCTATACTAGAAAAGAATCTGAATAAGTATATGTGTGTACATATATAATTATAATTATATAGAGAGTGATTTATATATATGTGCGTGTATGTACACATGTAAAACTAAATCCCTTTGCTGTACACCTGAAAATAACACAGTATTGCAAATCAACTATAGTTTAATGGAAAAAAGAAGATACAGTATTTCTGAATAGCCAAAACAGTCTTGAGAAAGAACACTGCTGGAGGAGTCATCCTCTCAGGCCTCAGACTGTACTTCAATGCTATAGTAATCACAACAGTATGGTACTAGCACAAAAACTATACATATCCATCAATGAAACAGAATAGAGAGCCCAGAAATAAATCCATACTCTTATGGTCAATTAATATATGACAAAGGACCCAAGAAGACATAATGGAGAAAAGAATCTCTTCAACAAGTGGTGCTGGGAAAACAGGAGAGCTACATGTAAAAGAATCAAATTAGAGCATTCTCTAATTCCATATCCAAAAATAAACTCAAAGTGGATTAAAGATCCAAATGATGACTGAATACTATTAACACTCTTAGAGGAAAACATAGGCAGAACCTTCTTTGACATAAATCACAACTATAATGTTTTGGATCCCTCTCCTAAAGCAAAGGAAACTAAAGCAAAAATAAACAAATGGGGCCTAATTAAACTTAAAAGCTTTTGCACAACAAAGGAAACCATCAACAACAGCAAAACTTACTGAATGGAAAAAGATATTTGCAATTGACACAACCAATAAAGGGTTGATATCTAACTTATATAAACAGCTCAAATAACTTTAACATCAAAACAAACAAAAGTGCTCTGATTTAAAAACGGGAAGAAAAACTGAATAGACATTTTTCCAAATAGGGAATGCAGATGACAAACAGGCACATGTAAAGATGTTCAACACCACTAATCATCAGGGAAACTCAAATCAAAACCACAATAAGATTCATCTCACACTTTTGAGAATGGCTATCATTGAAAAAAACAGAAATAAGAAGTGTTGGCAAGGATGTGGCAAAAAGGGGATCCTTATACTCTTTTGGTGGAAATGTAAATTGGTGCAGCCTCTGTGGAAAACAATATGGAGGCTTTTCAAAAAACTAATATTAGAACTGTCATATGACCCAGCAATTCTACTCCAAAACACTAAGTCAGAAAGATACACGCACTCCATTGTTCTTAGCAGCATTATTCACAATTGCTAAGTTATGAAAGCAACCTTTGTGTCCATCAATGGATAAATGGATAAAAAAGATGTGGCATACCCACACAGTCACAAAAATGAATGAAATTTTGTCATTTGCAGCAACATGGATAGACTTGGAGGGCATTATGCTAAGTGAAATGTCAGACAGAGAAAGACAAATAATATATGATATCACTTATATGTGGAATCTAAAAACTACATCAAACTAGTGAATAAAATATCAAAGAAGTAGACTTACAGATATAGAGAACAAACTAGTGGTTGCTGTTGGGGAGAGGGAAGGTAGGAGGAGCGATGCAGGGGAAAAGAGGGAAAAAGAGCTATTATGGGATTATATTGAAATCATGTGTGTGAAACTTTTTTGTATATGTGAGAAACTTTTGAAAATTTAACACTGTAGAATTTTTTTTTAAAGGAAATAGTATTTAAAATGTATTACATTGTATATGTATATGTAAACACAATGTATGGTCTAAATAATTGATCATAATAAAATACAATCCTTAAAACATGGATCCACATCTTGAAAAAAAACAAAAAATATTAAAAGGGAAAAAGATGAGGTATGCATCTTATCTATGTATCTGTATACATATATCTATATAATGGCATATTACTGACATTCAAAGAAGTATGAAATACTGCCATTTGCAGCCATATAGATGTATCTAGAGTATAGTAATGCTTAGTGAAACATCAAAGACAGATACTGTATATCACTTACATGTGCAATCTGAAAAATAGTACAAATGTATGTATATGCGAAACTGAAACAGACCCACAGATATAGAAAGCAAACTTGTGGTTACCAACAGGGAGTAGAAAGGGGAAAGGGACAATTTATTGGTATGGGATTAACAGATACAAACTACTATGTCTAAAACAGACAAGCAACCAGATATGCTGTATAGCAAAGGAAATTATAGTCATTATCTTGTTATAACCTATAATGGCATATAATCTGCAAAAATACTGAATCACTATGATCAACTGAAACTAATGTAATATCATAAATACTCTATTTCAATTTAAAATAATAGCAAATCTTATTAAACCAGTCAATCATAACATGGGAGAAGATAGCTTCCAATACAGAAGAGAAAAAGGAAATCTAAATTGGCACCTGTGACTGTGTGCCCTTCTCACATCAAGGGGATCCATGAAGTGATTCAGAAGTGCCATTATCTCGACACTGCAAGTCACAGGAAGGGAAAGGACTCTTGGGGTTTCTGCTTCAGATTACTGACCCACCTTTCTCTCAGGAATGTGAAGAATCTCATCCCCTTGACTTCACACTAAGTTGTAATAGGACTCTGGGGGTTCTGGGATGATTCTCTAATGTACAAACAGCATTCCTACCCACGTTCTCTGAAACATAGTCTCCCAGTCAAAGGTATTTAGGGAAACCTGCTGTTATTAAAGGCTTTAGGATGGGTTGTGTCACCTTTCAATGACCCGAACAAAGATTACTGCAAAATTCACATTTTTCAGTCAAGAAAACTAAGTAATATCTGGTACATGAAGTGGGAGTGAAAGAGAGGGTCTTTCACAAAGGATATATTTCTTTTTGTTTTAAATAAAAGTTTTCTGGAGACAGCCCAGGCATCTCTCTGTTGTGTCCTAGGTGATACACTTTGGCTGTTGGAGTTGCCATTAAGCACGCCTAAATCCTGGAACAGTTGGGAAACAGCAGAACATCCCTGCTGCCAGTTAAATATATTCACTCCCAGATATGTATTAATACCTCTGTGACCAGCCTCTGCATCCTTCAGTTCTCCCCTGATCCACTCCCAGTCAGCAATCACCCTGCCAACTCCACTTAATGGATCCTGTCAGCACCTATGTGGGCAGGGAAAACTCAAGATTCCTTAGTCTGGCCCTTTTATGTCCTCCATTCCCCCAAAGTGAAGCCTCCACGGCCAGGCTGACCAATCCACTATCTCCTGATGCATATACTTCACACAGCAGGGAGAAGCCTATGAACCCAACCTTGTATATATAGAAGGCATTTCTCCTCATCATATCTGTGCCTGTTATTTGGCATAAAAAAGGTATCCAGGAGGGACCTGAGCTCTTTCCTAATCATAGCAGGTTTAGAAGTCTTCTCCTATTCTCACCTGGTGCTGTGCGTCAGTATAAATTCTTATGTTTGGTGACTTTTGGTGCACTCTGCTAGTCTCTGAAGAAGGCAGTTGGTATACTGGGAAGTGCACTAGGCTAGGAGTCTGGATGAACAACTTCTAGCTCTATGTTAAAGTGACTTTATCAAATCTGAGTTTTGTGGTGACTGCTAGATACAATTTTAACTTCAAGAGTCTAAGTAGTGATTCCTTAAGCCTGGAACTAATCTTGCCACCAGCTGTCTCACTTGTGTTTCCTCTCACATCCTGTGCTGACTCCACCAGGGCGCTCACTCCATTGTGTAGCCACTGTCACTTTTGTCTCGTTCTCCAATAGTTTGTGGGCTCCTTGAGAGAAGGGACCGTATTCATCATGATGATGCAATTCCTAGTGCCTGGCAGAGTGTCTGGAACGAGTGGGCACTCAAATATTCTCTAGATGAGGAATCTCTACTGTTTCTCTGTGAATGAATTAGGATATTTAGCCATAATGAATTATTGAATACTCACTCTCCAAATACATTATGCAAGTCTATTAACATGATGTAAAATGCCACAGCATTTAAATGAGAAAAGTACTTTTATCTTGTTACTTATAATCCAACTTCCTTAATCTATAAAATGAGATTTTAAAGACCTCTATCAGTTTCAACGTATTGATGGGTCATTTCTCCCACCTCCAAACCCAAGTCCTGCCTCCCAACCATTAACCCCATCTCATGTTCAAATAAAGACCAGGATAAGGATAATATTCCCAAGCACATCTCTGTTTGTTGGGAAAGCGGATGAGGTGGGTTGAACTGTACCTGCTCAACCTTCCAGAAATCCTCCACAGGCCCCCTAGATGCACTCAACCAAGAAGCACAGATGAAGACTATGGACTTCTCTTCAACTCTAGAGGTATGCACAACAAAGATTATACCTGCTTCTATGCTCACTTTTTATTCCTTCAGTGTTTTTTTCCCTCAGATTTATGGAGATATAGTGTAAGTTTATGATGTACAATGTGATAATTTGTATACAAGTAAGGTCAGTTTTCATTGCAATCCCAAAGAAAGGCAATGCTGAAGAATGTTCAGACTGCCACACAATTGTACTCATCTCACATGCTAGCACAGTAATGCTAAAAATTCTCCAAGCTTGGCTTTACAGTACGTGAACCAAGAACTTCCAGATGTTCAAGCTGGTTTCAGAAAAGGCAGAGGAACCAGAGATCAAATTGGCAACATTTGTTGGATCATAGAAAAGGCAAGAGAATTCCAGAAAAACATCTTCTTCTGCTTCATTGACTGTGTGGATCACAAAAAACAGTGGCAAATTCTTAAAGAGATGGGAATATCAGAACACATAACCTGCCTCCTTTGGAATCTGTGTGGAAGTCAAGAAAGAGTAGTTAGAACTCGACATGGAACAACAGACTGGTTCCAAATTGGAAAAGGAGTATGTCAAGGCTGTGTATTGTCACCCTGTTTATTTAACCTATATGTAGAGTACATCATGTGAAATTCTGGGCTGGATGAAGCACAAGCTGGAATCAAGATTGCTGGGAGAAGTATCAATAACCTCAGATATGCAGATGATACTACCCTTATGGCAGAAAGAGAAGAGGAACTAAAGAGCCTCTTGATGAAAGTGAAAGAGGAGAGTGAAAAAGCTGGCTTAAAACTCACATTCACGGAGGAGGCAATGGCAACCCACTCCAGTACTCTTGCCTGGAGAATCCCAGGGACAGAGGAGCCTAGTGGGCTGCCATCTATGGGGTCGCACAGAGTCGGACACGACTGAAGCGACTTAGCAGCAGCAGCAGCAAGCCCTTTCCCTTCAGCTACTTGAAGAACTGGCAGAATTTCTTTACAATCAAAGCTGCAAGAAAGATTTCCACGTGGCTGGGTAGAATGGGGAAAAAAAGCACGAAGCTGGGTCCTTCATCCCTGGGAGGAATCTGAAAGGAAGAGAAGGTTTGCACAGGTGGACCCTCAGCCCGGAGAGTGACCAGGTCAAGCCACAGACTGGTCATCCCAGTCCTAGGATCCTACACAGAAAAGAAAAGCTCCTTTATTTTTTTAAGGTGTTCAGTTACGTTTTATGCTCCCCCCCCCGAATACTAACAAAGTGAATTAATCCAATAAAAACAACAAAGAATTACCATAGTTTCAACGATGATGGTGAGGTTACCTAAGCCATCCGTCAGAGCTACACAGCTTCCTCCTTTGCCGACTGTCTTCAGGTAATACCAACCTGGTTGAGTAAACTGAGTGGTATGAGCTATAGAAAAGCAGAGAAAGACCCAAATAACATTAAAGTGGTGATAATAGGATTCTTTCAGAAATAAAAAGTTATCTACTTACTTGAGGCTGAAAGAGAACAGAATATGCCACCCCAAAATGTGCCACTTTAGCGTGTGTATTATTTTGAACTGCTGGCAATCAAGACCCAGAAGACTAAAGAAAAAAATTTCTCTCTCCTTCAACTGCCTGAAAGAATCTAGACAGAAGACCCAGCCCAGAAAGAGAGCTATTACCAGCAATAACTTTTTATCTGAAAGACTTATCTGCATGGCAGAGCAAATATCTGTTCTTCTCTTCCTATGAATGGTCTTCTTCCCCCGTGAAGCTCCAGGTCCCTATCTCATTCCTTGGCTCAGGATGGCATTTATAAAGCCTGCAGCTAACATATCAATTCAATAAGTTGCAGAATACAAAATCAATATGGAATATCAGTCCCATTTTACATTAGCAATGAAAAATATGAAAGAGAAATTAGAAAGTAACTCCAGAATTTCCCTGGTGGCTCAGTGGAAAAGAATCTCCCTGTAAAAGCAGAAGACATAGATTCCATCCCTGCTTCTGGAAGACTCCACATGCTACAGAGCAACTAAACCCATGCAACACAACTATTGAATTTGTGCTCTCGAGTCCGGGAACTACAGTTACTGAGCCCATGGAACCTAGAGCCCATGGACTGTGGACTAGATGATTCTCTTCAGCTCCAGAGGTATGCACAACAAAAATTATACCTACTCTTATGGTCACTTTTTCCTTCAGTGTTTTCTCTCAGATGTATTGAGATATAGAGTAAGTTTAAGATGTACAATGTGATGATTTTTATACAAGTATACATTGTAAAGTGTATCCTGCAATAAGGTTAATTAGCACTTCGTTCACCTCACATAATTAGCATTTTGTTTTTGTTTTCATGGTGAGAACATTAATGCTCCATTCTCATAGCAACTTTCAGGTATACAATACAGAACTGTTAACTATATTCTCCATGTGTACATTAGGTCCTCGGAACTTACTCATCTTACAGCTGAAAGTTTGTACCCTATGGTGAGCATCTTCTCATTTTCCACCACCCCAGCTTCTCATGCCATTTTCTTTTATATACTTAAATGGTATAAGATTGAGTTCATTTATAAAAAATACAAAAGAAGCAAATTCTTCTGGCAGAAAGCCACATTTCTTTTACTTGCCATGATGTTTTGCTCAGTTTTTCTTCTTTTGGCCTCATAGAGGCCTAATCAGTAAGTGTGGGTAGTTGGGCCCATCCTGCTAATTCATTGCTCCAATTCCAGGGCAAGGGAAGGGGATGAAAATAAAAGAGATTGGGGTATTTTTAAGCATTCTTACCCTTTAGAATATTGAGATGTTAAACCTGTAAGACCAGAATTAGTCATAAATTCATGACTTGTAAAGAGATCAATATGTATGATCTTGGCTAAAACTCATTCTAAAATATGGATTGAAAGGACTGTCTCAATAGAATTATGGGCTAGTAGGCCTTAAAAATTTTCAAAAAAAAGTAATAACAGATGAAAGCAACATGAAATATTTTCTTGAGAAAATGACCAGTCAGGTGAGTAATATCACAACAGCAATGTCAGATCATCTTCAGTATGAGATATATTTTTGACCTAGTCTTCAGGGTTTTCTATACAGATTGTCACGTCATCTACATACAGTGGCAATTTTGCTTCTTCCTTTCCAATTTCTTTCTTTCTCTTGCCTAATTACTCTGGCTGATACTTTTGATACTATATTGAGTAATAGTGGTGAGGAGGGCACCCTTTTCTTGTTCTGATCTTAGAGGAAAAGCTTTTCGATTTGCATCACAGAATATGGTGTTGGATGTGTACTTGTGATGTATGACCGTTTTCACGTCTAGGTTCATTCCTTCTATATTTAATTGGTGGAGAGTTATTATTATGAAACAGTGTAGACTTGTAGCAGATTTTTTTCCTGTATCTGTTGAGTTGATGCTATGATTTCTATCTTTTACTTTGTCAGTGAATGCAGTGTATAACATTTATTGAGATTTGTATGATGAATCATCCTTGCATCCCAGGGTGCATCTCACATGACCTCATGTAGATTCTTTTAATGTGCTGATGAATTTGGTTTGCCAGTATTTTTGAGAATATCTGCAGGTACATTTCTTAGGGATATTGGTGTGTAACTATTTTCTTTTTTGTATTGGCCTCATCAGCTATTGTGTCAGAGTAAGGTTGGCCTCATGCTGATTTTGGCAGAGTTCACTTGTCTTCAATTTTCAGGCAGGGTTATCATTAATTTTTGTTAAGTAGAATTCACTATTTCTATTAAATGTTGAGTAAAATTCCCTAATGTAGCCACCTAGTCCTAGACTTTCATGTGTGTGTGTAAGGGTGGGTGTGGAATTTTCATTATGAACTCAGTCTCCTTACTAGATTTAAATTGATTCAGATATTCTATTTCTTCATGATTCCAGTCTTGGTAGATATTTCTGTTTCTAACACTATATCATTTTCTCCTAGTCTATTAAATTTGTTGGCATTTATTATTCGTATTTTGCTTACCTGGTAGCTCAGCTGGTAAAGAATCTGCCTGCAATGCAGGAGACCCTGATTCATTTGATTACTTAGTCCAGAAGAACCCCTGACGAAGGACTCCAAGTGCAGTATTCTTGGGCTTCCCTGGTGGCTCAGACAGTACAGAATCTGCCTGCAATGTGGGAGACCTGGATTTGATCCATGGGTTGGGAAGATGCTTCCTGGCTGTTTCAGAGTTGTGTAAAGACACACCTAGGGCATGTCCCATTCCACGAGAAAAGATGTCAGGGTAAAGTAGTCTGTGAGTGTTACCTGTCATACTGGTTGTTATGCTTATTAGCTGAAACTACTGTCAGATGACTTCCCAGCAAGAAGTGGTAAGCAGCCTGTTGCTTTCAGAAAACTCAAAATCTAGACCAAAGCTGTGTTGTAATGAAGGGAAAAATGAACCAGTGTATTTTTCTGGTAAGTTTAAGGCTGAAACTATCCACCTTTCACTGGAGGAAAATACTACTTTTTTTCATCAGGTCTCCATTCACTGGGTCACAAAATGGTGTTTTCCTGCAGTTTCAGAGCTGTGTAAAGACAATCCTAGGACACACTGTACCATGTCATGAGAAAAAAGGTCAGGGGAGAGTGTTCTTTGGGTTTAGAATGCCATGTCTGTTGTTACTCTGATTAGGTGAAACAATACTGTCAGATGACTTCCCATCAAGAAGTGGCAAGCAGCCTGTTTTTCAGAAAACTAAAAAACTTGATGACAGCTATTGTTGTAGTAAAGATAAATGAATAAGTGTGTTTTTCTCACAGGTTGGAATTATCCAGTTTCCACAGGTGAAAAGTATAGCTTTTACTATAAGGGCCCAATTCCCAGGTTCACAAAAGCCTATTTATTGGCTGTTTCAGAGTTGTAAGGACACACTGAGGACCACTATACCATTCCATGAGAAAAGATGTCAGGGAAGAGTATTCTGTGAGTGTTGACTGCTATATTTGTTGTCACCCTGAATAGGTGAAACTGTACTGTCAGATGACTTCCCAGCAAGAAGTTGCAAGCACCTGTTTATTTCAGATAACTGAAAAACTTGAACAAAACTGTTGTTGCAATAAAGGGAAAAATGAACCAGTGTGTTTTTATGGCAATTTTAAGGCTGAAAATGTCCAGCTTTCACAAGTGGGAAAATACTTCTTTTTCCATTTGGCCCCAGTTCCCAGGTTCACAAAAAGATGTTCTGTGCATTCTCAGAGTTATGTATGGATACTACTGGGACACAATGTACCATTCTATGATAAAAGATGGCAGGGGATAGTGTTCTGTGTGTGTTGACTAACATACCACTTGTTACTCTGATTAGGTCAAATTGTACTTTAAGATGACTTCCAAGCAAGAAGTGTCAAGCAGTCTGTTGCTTTCAGAAAACTCAAATACTTGACAAAATCTGTTGTAAAGAAGAGAAAAAATGAACCAGTGTGTTTTCCTGGTAGATATGAGGCTCCAACTATCCAAGTTTCACAGCTTGAAATACTTCTTTTGGCATCAGACCCAATCCCTAAGTTCACAAAAACATGTTTCCCTGAAGTTACAAAGCTGTGTAAAGACACTGCTGGGACACAATGTGACATTACACCCAAAAGGGGTTAGGGGAAAGTGTTCTGTGAGTGTCGATGGCCATATCTGTTGTTACACTGATGAGGTGCAACTGTAATGTCACCTGACTTTCCAGAAAGAAGTGACTAGCAGCCTGTTTCTTTCAGAAAACTCAGAAACTTGACCAAAGCTGTTGTTGTAATGAAGAGAAAAATGAACCAGTGTGTTTCTCTGGCAAGTTTAAGGCTGCAGCAATCCCCCTTTAACTGGGTGGGAATACTTCTTTTGCAATCAGGATTCAATTCCCCGGTTCACAGAAGCATATTTCCTGGCTATTTCAGAGTTGTGTAAAAGCACACCTAGGAAACAGTGTATCATTCCATGATAAAAGATGTCAGGAGAGAGTGTTCTTTGAGAGTTGATTGCCATACGTGTTGTTACCCTGATTAGGTGAAACTGTACTGTCAGATGACTTCCCAGAGGAAGTGGCAAGCATCCTGTTGCTTTCAAAATATTCAAAAGCTTGACCAAAGCTGTTGTTTTAATGAAGAGGAAAATAAGTGAGTGTGTATTTTGGGCAGATTTGAGACTGAACTATCCAGGTTTCACAGTGGGAAAATAGTTCTTTGCCAACAGGTCCCAATTGCCAGATTTACAAAAACATGTTTCCTGGCTGTTTCAGAGTTGTGTAAAGACAATCCTAGGACACAATGCACAGTTCCATGAGAAAAGTGGGCAGCGTAAAGAGTTTTGTGATTACTGAGTGTCATAACTGTTGTTAACCCTATTCAGTGAAACAGTACTTCAGAAGACTTCCCAGCAAGAAGTGCCAAGCAGCCTGCTTGTTTAAGAAAACTCAAAAACTTTTTTTCTAATGAAGGCCAAAGCTGTTTTTATAATGAAGAGAAAAAATGATCCAGTGTTTTTTTTCTGGCATTTTTGATGCTGCAAATATCCAGCTTCCACAGGTGGAAAATACAGTCTTTACTGTAAGAGCCCAACCCCCAGGTTCACAAAAGCATGTTTCCTGACTGTTTCAGAGTTATGTAAAGACACAACTAGGATACAGTGTACCATTCCATAAGAAAAGATGTCAGGGGAGAGTGTTCTGTGAGTAGTGACTGCAATACCTGAGAAAGTTAATTCTTAGGTAGATTGATAAGGAGACCAGGGCCCTTGAGGAGGAGGAAGGGACAAACATTTTTCTTCTACATTACTTTGTCTTAGTCACATATGACTTTTTTTCTTAAGCTGTGAATTGTTATGGCAACTATCTATTTTGCCTAATACTAACTTTCTTTAATCCCAGAGCTGATGATTACACAAAAACTCATCTTGCTCAAGGCTGTGTTTTTCCTTAAGCTCTGTACTAATGATTATCTAACAACAAATGTTTCTTGCCAGAGGACATGTTTCTCCTTCCTAACAAGAAACTTCTGACTAATCCTGTTATCTTAAGATGTATGTTGTGGCAGTGGGTTCGGGGAGACCTTTCTATTTTTAGTAACCAATTGAAAAATTATATAAGGCCTTGATAAGTCCCCTGAGTGGGGCACTCTCTGCCCCCTTTAAATGTCTATATCAGAAGCTTTCTCTATTCCTTTTTCACTGTAATAAATCTTTTGACACACAAAGCTCTGAGTGACTGAAGCTGCATCTTTTGTCCCAAAGCAAAATTCTCTCCTTTGTAAATCACAAATCCAACATCATTCACCATAAATTATCATCTCAGGGTCTTATCTGGGATCTTCAAGACAAGGTAAGGACACTCCAAGCTCTAGCCTCTATGCTTTCTCAGTATACACATTTTCTGCTTTACTTTACTAACTCTAAGGTGTGTCTGTGTGTGCGATTGATTGGAAACTGAGACTTGTCCTGTGCTAAATGAGAGTTGAGCCCGGCTTTATGGTTCTGTGGCACACTGTAAAGACTTAAGGCAGCCCTGAAAGGGGAACCTATCAGGGTTTTATATTGATCTGCCAGTGCCAATAGGCACCCAATGTCCCTGCAAGGGGAGTGGCCAGAAATGGGCAAAGCATGCAGACCTAACTTTCCTTTCTTGGTCACCTTTTCCTGTTCTCTTTAACCATTTTGTAACTGGAAATTGGAACTGCTAACCTAATCTGTCAGATCATAGACTTTCAATGACTTGTAATCCGTGCTGTTACTGTGTACCTTTATTTAGGCACCCAACCTTGCTAGGAGCCAAAAGTTCCATCTTGGTTGTTTTCTCATGCACTGAAGATGTGAACTAGGTATAGATCTAGCTTCAGGAGCGTCTCTCTCTTGGCTGCTCCCATATGGGGCCAGAGCTGCAAAAGCAACTTCTTGTCATGGTTGTGCCCTTGAATTATACAGATGGAATTACTCCTAGCAAGTATGAGGTTTCTCAGAACATAGACTGGGAATTCCAGATTGGAAGTGCAGTGGGCTTCCTCCTTTGGTAGTGCTAGCTCTTAGTGGAGCAGATAAAGCTCTCCAGTGGCTTCTGTCTCAACTCCTGATATATTCTTTTTATGTAATCTGTGGTAATGAGCTGGAAGTATTGGCCCTAGTAGGTCAAGGACAAAAACCATTTTTTCCTTGCTGGCCAACCCTCCACCACCTCTTTTGCTATCACATATATGTGTGTGGTGACACTCACTGGGAAACATCTTGATCTTTTTGTATGTCCCTTTATGACTGACCGCTTCTACTGTGGACTATGTTCAGGAATGTGCACAAGCACAAGGAAGATGGATTCTTCTCCTAGAGGTCTCAGTTTGGGGAACATTCTGGAAAACTACCCTCTTATACTCTGGGTGGCATCAGAAAAAAAGAGCAAATCAAACAAAAGTCTTGGTCATAAGGAACTAGAAATCAATTTGCATTGCGATCAGATCTACTTCTGGTGCATCTCAATCCCCCATCAATGGTAGAATGAGGAAGGCTGAAGGCACCTGCATCAAAAGTGACAGAAAAGTCTGACCAATGAAGGAAAGCTTAGGTGGAAAGTCTTTCTTCACCCCCATCTAGGGCAGGGAGGGATGCCTCCAGTAGAAAAAAGCCACAGCTGTGGATGCCGCTTTTTTCTCTTACAGATGGGAGCTAGAAGTTACAGAACCAGCCCCTTTGAAATGTATTTTTTAAAAAACTGGGGTAAGAGCTTAACACAGGCACATGGAAGACAAATGCATCTCCTAGCAGTCTTACTTGGGGAGCATTCTGGAAAACTACTCTGCTCCACCCCAGGTGGCACCAGAGGAAAAGGGGAAATCAAGCCAGCCAAGTTTTTTTTCTATTTATTTCAGTATTTATTTTTTTAATTAATTAATTTTATTTTTTTTCAGTGGTTTAAAAAAAGTTTTATTTCTCACTTAGGTTGCATGTACTCTGGGGTCAGTAGGGGGCTCTGTTTATCATAGTCACCAGGAATCCAGGCTGATCAAGAACCCATCTTCACACCTGCCTCTGGAATCACTGAAGTCATGTTGCTGTCTGCTCAAATATGTATCACTTTTTCTCTATATATTTGTCCTCAGTGAGTTTTGCAGTTTTTCTTATTATGAGTTGAACAGTTATCTTGGTGATTTACTTTCTTACTTTTTATGATTTTAAAATTATTTTATTTTTAAGTGAGGGATAATTGCTTTACAATATTGCTTTGATTTCTGCCATACATCAACATGAATTAACCATAGATATACGTATGTCCCCTCTCTCTTAGAACTCACTCCCACCTCCCACCATTTCTCACCCCTCTGGATTGTTACATAGCCCCAGTTTGAGTTTCCTGAGTCATACAGCAAATTTCCATTGGCTATCTATTTTATATATGGTAGTGTATATGCATCCACGCTACTCTCCCCACTCATCCCATCCGCTCCTCTCCCCGCCCCCCCCCCGCCATCCATGTTCATAAATCTTTTCTCTATGTCTATGTCTCCATTACTGCCCTGCAGTAGGTTAATCAGTACCATCTTTCTAGATTCCATATATGTGTGCATATGCAATATTTGCTTTTCTCTTCCTGAGTTACTTCATTCTGTATAATACAAAATTATTTTAGCAGAAAAAAGATCAATTACCTGGAAGAATGCAAAAGGCACCTGGAGCAGTTCTTTGCTCAAAAAGATAAAGAGTTTTGAGAAGATGTAATTATGAAGTTGACTGAAAAATGGCAGAAGGTAGTGAAACAAAATGGTGAATACATGGTTCAATAAAGTTCTTGGTGAAAATGAAAAGTGTGTCTTTTATTTTTACTTAAAACTGAAGGGACTTTTTGGTTAAATCAATAGAATTCTTAAGCTTTCATGTCTTCTCTGATTCTCACAACTCACCATGCTAGCTGCTGGAAATATCTCTTCACGCCAAGTTTTAATGGTGAGAAACTGGAAATCAGTTTGGGATGCCATGAGGTCTAACCCTGGCGTGTCTCCACCACCTCATTTGTAGGATGAGGAGGGCTGATGGGAGCAAAAATGGTGCCTGCATTGGTAAGAGACAGACTAAGTCTGACTAGAGGAGGAACGCTCCAGTGGAAAGTCTGTCTCCACCCCCATCTAGAACAGAGAGGGATACCTCCAGTAGAAAAAAGCCACAGCTGTGGATGCTGCTTTTTTCTGTCTTACAGATGGGAACTAGCAGTTCTGGAACCACCCCCTTTAAAATGTATTTTGAGAAACTGGAATAAGTTCAGTTCCCAGAGCTTAACCTTACTTGGAAAGATATAATATGTATCTTAGGACAGATGCTGACTCCTGACTCAAAAAAACTTGAGTTTTGGGGAAGTTATTGCTTATGAAGATGAATGGCTTGAACATGAATCAATAGGGAAAAGGGAACAAGAGATAGCCACCCTCCCTACTGGGAATCAGTCCCCACAACAAAGCCAGACTGGGACTATAACATGGCTCAAGTAAGGTGGGATCAGAGCCACTTTGTCATATGTATTCTTGAAGGATTCAAGTGAGCACATGCTAAGACTTTATGCTATGGTAAGTTGGCTGACATAGAACATGGAGAAAAGAAAACTCCTAGTAAATTCCTAGATAGACTATGGGAGGCTCTCCACAATTTTACTGACACTGAACCTGACTGAACGTGCAGAAGAAATGATCTTAAAAGATAGATTTCTTACTCAGCTGGCTCCAGATATCTGCTGTAAGCTACTAAAACAGGCATATGGACCAAATTAGTCTTTAGATAAACTGTTACAACTGGCTAAGACAGTTTATTATGGCAGAGAGTATGAGAAATAACACAGGAGGCAAAAAGAACCAGGGAAAAAGCTCAAGCCCTAGCAATGGCTGTTAGATCTGCTCTTAAACAGTCTGAGGAGAAAAATGCCCAGTGGGACACAAGTGAAAAGGGATGAACTTGCTATTACTGTGGAAAGGAACGACATCTCTAGCTAGATTGTTCTTAGGTGTCTAAGCCTCCCCCAGCTCCATGTTCAGTCTGCAAAGAACACACTGGAGAAGAGACTACCCTCCAAGGTGTAGGCCCCAGGGGTCAGGCTCTCAAGGTTCACTCACCTAGCCAGACATCCTGGAGTGTGAAGTCAAGGGGGCCTTAGGAAGCATCACTATGAACAAAGCTAGTGGAGGTGATGGAATTCCAAGGGAGCTATTTCAAATCCTAAAAGATGATGCTGTTAAAGTGCTGCATTCAATATGCTAGGAAATTTAGAAAACTCAGCAGTGGCAACAGGACTGGAAAAGGTCAGTTTTCATTCCAATCCCAAAAGAAGGCAATGCCAAAGAATGTTCAAACTATGGCACAATTGCACTCGTTTCACATACTAGCAAAATAATGGCAAATAGATGGAGAAACAATGGAAACAGTGGCAGATTTTATTTTCCTGGGCTCCAAAATCACTGCAGATGGTGACTGCAGCCTTGAAATTAAAAGATGCTTGCTCCTTGGAAGAAAAGCTGTGGCAAATCTAAACAGCATATTAAAAAGCCAAACCATTACTTTCCCAACCAAGATCCGAATAGTCAAAGCTATGGTTTTTCCAGTAGTCATGTATGGATGTGAGAGTTGGACCATAAAGAAGGCTGAGCACTGAAGAGTTGATGTTTTTGAATTGTGTTGTTGGAGTGGACTCTTGAGATTCCCTTGGACTGCAAGGAGATCAAACTAGTCCATCCTTAAGAAAATCAATCCTGAATATTCATTGGAAGGACTGATACTGAAGCTGAAACTCCAATACTTTGGCCACGTGATGCAAAGAGCTGACATTTGGAAAAGACCCTGATGCTGGGAAAGATCGAGGGCAAGAGGAAAAGGGGACTACAGAGGGAAAGATTGGTGGATGGCTTCACTGACTCAATAAACATGAGTTTGAGCAAACTCTGGGAGATGGTGAAGGACAGGGAAACCTGGCGTGCTGCAGTCCATGGGGTCACAAAGAATCGGACACTACTGAGCGACTGAACAACAAGAAAGCTGCAACTGGGACTCTGTGCTATTTTCTCACAAGTTTCTGATCATGCCAGAGTCTCCCTCACCCCTTCTGGGGAGGGGTATACTGAGCAAGGTCCAGACCTCTGTTTACATGAATATGGAGCCTGCTCTTTCTCTCCCATTAATTGAACAAGATGTAAATACTAGAGTATTGGCTGATGGAAAAACTGGTTTGAGCCCAAAATGCTGTTCCTGTAGTCATCAAGCTCAAAAACCTTTACCTGTATCCATATCCAAAGTGTTAAAATCCATCATTGAAAATTTAAAAGAACAAGGGCTATTAATTTTCTGTAACAGTCCATGCAACATTCCTATTTAGGGTGTAAAAAAGTTGATGATAAATGGAGACTAGTTCAAGATTTGCAAATAATAAATGAGGCTGTGGTTCCTTTACACGCCATGGTGCTTAATCCTTATACTTCATTGTCTGAAATTCCTGAACAAGCCAAATATTTTTCAGTCACTGATTTGAAGGGTGCTTTCTGGACTTAAACCTATACAAAATCATCTTCTACCTATGACTTTAAGACAATTGAGAGGTTTCTTGGGTGTTACAGGCTATTGCCATATTTGAATTCCAGGTTATGGGGAACTTGGTGGTGGTTTAGTCTCTAAATCATGTCCGACTCTTGCAACCCCATGGACTGTAGCCTGCCAGGCTCCTCTGTCCATGGGATTCTTCAGGCAAGAATACTGGAGTGGGTTGCCATTTCCTTCTCTAGGGGATTTTCCCAATCCAGGAATAAAACCCAGGTCTCCTGCATTGCAGGCAGATTCTTTACCAACTGAGCTAAGTTTACTAATGGGCAAAATCTTACTGTACTGACTTCTCATGATATAAGTAGAATCTTAAACTTTAAAGTTCAGAGCATCAGTAGCTCCTCCTTTAAAGCTGCTGTAAATCAAAAGGTGTCAAAAGCTCTAGGAATAGAATATCACACTGTTCCTAGAGGCCCCAATTACCAGGAAAGGTTGAAAAGGCTAATGACATTATTAGAAGACATCTTGTAAGCTAACACAGGAAACACAAGACAGTTGGTTTAAAGTTTTACCAATAGCCTTTATGAGGGCTTGAACTGCCCTTAAGAAGAAGGGACTGTCTCCTTTTGAATGACTCTCTGGCAGAAGACCATTTTTGCACACGGATATGGTCTTATATCCTCCTGAAGCCTTAGAATTAACTATGTGACTCAGCTTTCAGCCTTTCAACAGACATTACAAGAACACCAGGAGGTAACTCAGGAACCAGCCTCCAACTCAGAAAAGCCATTGTTTGAGCCAGAAACAGAAGTTCTGATAAAGATGTTAGATTCTGGAGGACAATCTCTAGGCCCCTACCAGGTTATTCTTTCTTCTCCCACAGCTGTCAAAGTGTCAGGAATTGGTTCATGGATGTACCACACTTGAGTTAAAAGGTGGCACCCTGAATGAGACTAAGTGATGTCATTTTTATGTCTTTAGTCTCTATGCTTTTACTTTTTCCTTTTCAGATGGGCCTGATACATATGTGGGCTTGCTTCTGATGACTCCTAAAATCCTGAGTCTGCCGTTTGACCCTCAAGACAATGCCTTCCTGTCCTGGACTCATTCTAATGCTGCATTCCACAATTGGTATAATTGCTGCATTTGCAGAGCACTCCCCTCCTCATCAGTGGAAAGCTTCACATGGTGTGTTTCTCCACTTCAAGGAAAAGACTTTCTTCAGCTCGGCAAATACCTTCACCAACAACAATCATATGTGACACCTCTTCTTAATCTTATGATATCTAACAATCCTAAAATGGACTTGTGTAACATTTTCTATCTTAACTATGGACATAATGTGACTTTTAAGTTACAAATGGTTGTTTAAGCTCCTTCAAGTCCAACAGCCTCCTCCAACTATTACTTGGGGACCCTGGACTAGAGACCCTCAATATGAGGGTAAGAAGAATATCCTGCCTCAACAATTTAGGGTCTGGCCCCTGGCCAGCAGGAAGCAGCTATGGAATAAGAGTGACATTCCATTCCCTGGCAGCCATATTCTCCTAAAAAAAAAAGAGGGGAATGAGACAGCTAATTCTTAGGTAGGTCAATAAGGAGATCAGGGCCCTTAAGGAGGAGGAAGGGACAAAAGTTTTCTCCTACATTGCTTTGTCTTAGTCACATAATACGGTTTTTCTTTTTTCTTTTTCTTTCTTCTTAAGCTCTGAGTTGTTATGGTAACAATCTAATGATTATATAATAACAATGTGTCTTGCCTGAGGACATGTTTCTCCTTTCTAACAAGAAACTTCTGACTAATCCTGTTATCGGAAGACATATGTTGTGGGAATGGGTCTGGGAAGATCTTTCTACTCTTAGTAACCAATTGAAAAAGTACATAAAGCTTTGATAAGACAAGTGAGTGGGGCACTCTCTGCCCCACTGAGATCTGCTTCTGATATCTAGGTCAGAAGATTTCTCTAATCTTTTTCACTGTAATAAATATTTTACTTCATGAAGCTCTGAGTGACTGAAACCGCCTCTTTGGTGCCAAAGTAAAATTCTCTCCTTTGGAGATCAAGAATCTGACACCATTCACCATAAGCCATCACACCATTTGTGACTTAGGTGAAACTGTACTGTCAGATAACTTCCCAGCAAGAAGTGGCAATCTGCTTGTTTCAGAAAACTCAAAATCATGACCAAAGCAGCTGTTGTTATGAAGAGAAAAACGACCCAGTGTGTTTTTCTGGCAAGTTTAATGCTGCAACCATCCAACTTTCACTGGGAAAAAATACTTCCTTTGCCATCACTCCCCAATTTCCAGGTTCACAAAAATATGTATTCTTGCAGTTTCAGAGCTGTATAAAGACACTTCTAGGACACATTGTTCCATTCCATGGGAAAAGATGTCATTGGAGAGTGTTCTCTGAGTGTTTACTACCAGAGAAGATGTTACTATTATTAGGTGAAATTGTAGTGCCGGATTACATCCCAGAAAGAAGTGTCAAGCAGCTTATTGCATTGAGAAAACTCATAAACTTGTCCAAATTTGTTGTAATGAAGAGCAAAATGGACCAGTGTGTTTTCCTGGAAGGGTTGAGGCTGCAACTATCCAGGTTTCACAGTGGGAAATTTCTTCTTTTGCCATCAGGCCACAATTCCCAGGTTCAAAAAACATGTTTCCCTTCACTTTCAGAGCTGTGTAAAGACATTCCTAGGACACAATGTTACATTCCATCAGAAAAACAACTCAGAGGAGAGTGTTCTCTGAGTGTTGACAGCCATTCCTGTTGTTATCCCAATTAGGTAATACTGTATATTCAGGTCACTACGCAGCAAGTAGTGGCAAACAGCCCGTTTCTTTCATAAAACTAAAAAATTAGACCAAACTTTTGGTTGTAATGAAGAGAAAAGTCAGTATTCTTAGGCTTCCCTTGTGGTTCAGCTGGTAAAGAATCTGCCTGCAATGTGGGAAACCTGGGTTCAATCCCTGGGTTAGGGAGATCCTCTGGAGAAGGGAAAGGCTACCCACTCCAGTATTCTGGCCTGGAGAATTTTATGGACTACAGTCAATGGGGTCACAAAGAGTCAGACACAATTGAGTGTCCAGCTTCACTTTTAAGGGTGCGACCATCTAGCATTAACTGGGGGGGAAATAACTTCTTTTGCCATCAGACCCCAATTCCCAGATTCACAAAAACATGTTTCCTGGCTGTTTCAGAGTTGTGTAAAGACACACCTAGGACACACTGTACAATTCCATAAGAAAACGTGTCAGGAGAGAGTGTTCGGTGAGAGTTGTTAAACATATCTGTTGTTACTCTAATGAGGTGAAAGTGTACCATGAGATGATTTCCCAGTAAAAACTGGCAAGCTACCTGTTGCTTTCAGAAAATTAAAAAACTCAACCAAATCTGTTGTAATGAAGAGAAAAATGAACCAGTATGCTTTTCTGGGAAGCTGAAGGCTGCAACCATCCAGCTTTCACAGTGGGAAAATACTTCTTTTTTCATCAGGCCCCAATCCCCAGGTTCACAAAAACATGTTTCCCTGCAGTTTCAGAGCTGTGTAAAGAGACTCCTAGGACACAGTGTACCATTCCTTGAGAAAAGATGTTAGGGGAGAGTGTTCTCTGAGTGTGGACTATAATGATTCTTACTCTGATTAGGTAAAACTGTACTGTCAGATGACTTCCCAGAAAGAAGTGCCAAGCAGTCTGTTGTATTCAGAAAATTCAAAATATTGACCAAATCTGTTGTAATGAAGGGAAAAATAAACCAGTGTGTTTTCCTGGCAGGCTTGCAACTATCCAGGTTTTACAGTGGGAAAGTACTTTTTTTGCCTTTGGACCCCAATTCCCAGGTTTCAAAAAACATATTTCCCCATAGTTTCAGAGCTGTGTGAAGACACTCCTATGATACAATATGACATTCCATCAGAAAAGAGGTCGGGGGAGAGTGTTCTTTGAATGCTGACTGCCATACCTGTTGTTATCCTGATTAAGTGATACACTACTGTCATATGACTTCCCAGACAAAAGTGGCAAGCAGCCTGTATCTTTCAGAAAACACAAAAACTAAACCAAACCTGTTGTTTTAATGAAGAGAAAAATGAACCAGTGTGCTTTTCTGACAAGTTTAATGCTGCAACCATCCAGATTTCACTGGGAGAAAATACTTCTTTTGACATGAGGCCCCAACTACTAAATTTACAAAAGCGTATTTCCTGACTGTTTTAGAATTGTGTATAGACACAATTAGGACACACTGTACAAAAGATGTACAGTGAGAGTACCCTGAGAAAAGATGTCAGGAGAGAGTGCTCTGTGAGTGTTGATTGCCATACCTGTGTTACCCTGATTTGGTGTAAATGTACTGTCAGATGACTTACCAGCAAGAATTGTCAAACTGCCTGTTGATTTCAGAAAACTCAAAAACTTGGCCAAAGATGTTGTAATGAAGACAAAAAATGAGCCAATTTGGTTCTTTGGCAAGCTTAAGGCTGCTAGTCTTCAGCTTTTACAGTGGGAAAATGCCTCTTTTTCCATCAGGTGCCAATTCCCAGGTTCTCAAAAACATGTTTCTCTGCAGTTTCAGAGCTGTGCAAACAGACTTCTAGGAAACATTGTACCATTTCATGAGAAAAGATCTAAGGGGAGAGTGTTCTCTGACTGTTGACTACCATACCAGTTGTCACTCTGATTAGGTAAAACCACTGTCTGATGACGTCCCAGAAAAAAAAGTGACAAGCAGCCTGTTGCTTTCAGAAAATTCGATCTCTTGACCAAATCTGTTGTTGTAATGAAGAGAAAAATGAACCAGTGTGTTTTCCTGGCAGGTCTGAGGCTTCAACTATTCACCTTTCACAATGGCAAAGTACTTCATTTGCCATCAGGCTTCAATTCCCAACTTCACAAAAATATGTTTCCCTGCAGTTTCAGAGCTGTGTAAAGACACTCCTAGCGCACAACATGACATTCCGCTAGAAAATTGCTCATAGGAGAGTGTTCTGTGAGTGTTGACTGCCATTCCTGCTTTAACCCTGATTAGGTGAAACTGTACTGTCAGATCATTTCTGACAAAGAGTGGCAAGCAGCCTGTTTCTTCCAAAATGTCAAAATGTATACCAAAGCTGTTGTTGTAATGAAGAGAAAAATGAACCAGTGTGTGTTTTTCTGGCAAGCTTAAGGCTGAAACCATCCAGCTTTTACTGGGGGAAAATACTTATTAGCCTTCAGGCCCCAGTTCTCAGGTTCACAAAAACGTTTCCTGGCTGTTTCAAAGTTATGTAGACACCTAGGGCACACTGTACCATTCCAAGAGAAAAGAAGTCAGGAGAGAGTGTTCTGTGAGTCTTGATTGCTGTACCTGTTATTACCCTGATTGGGTGAAACTGTGCTGTCACACAGACTTCTCAGCAAGATGTGGCAAGCAGCATGTTGCTTCCAGAAAACTAAAAACTTGAACAAAGCAGTTGTTATAATGAAGAGAAAAATGACCAGTGTGTTTTCCTGGCAGGTTTGAGGCTGCAACTATCCACGTTTCACAGTGGGAAAGTACTTCATTTGTCATCAGGCCACAATTCCCAGGTTCAAAAAAAATTTTTCCCTGCAGTTTCAGAGCTGTGTAAAGACACGTCTAGAACACAATGTGACATTTGATCAGAAAAGTGATAAGAGATCAGGGGAGAGTGTTCTGTGAGTATTGACTGCCATTCCTGTTGTTACCCCAATTAGGTGAAACTATACAGTCAGATCACAATCTAGAGCCAGACATCCTGGAATGTGAAGTCAAGTGGACCTAAGAAAGCATCACTATGAACAAAGCTAGTGGATGTGATGGAATTCCAGTTGAGTTATTTCAAATCCTGAAAGATGCTGCTGTGAAAGTGCTGCACTTAATATGCCAGCAAATTTGGAAAACTCAGCAGTGGCCACAGGACTGGAAAAGGTCCGTTTTCATTCTAATCCCTAAGAAAGGCAATCCCAAAGAATGCTCAAACTACCGCACAATTGCACTCATCTCACATGCTAGTAAAGTAATGCTCAAAATTCTCCAAGCCAGGCTTCAGTAATATGTGAACCGAGAACTTCCAGATGTTCAAGCTGGTTTTCAAAAAGGCAGAGGAACCAGAGATCAAATTGCCAATATCCGCTGGGTCATTGAAAAAGCAAGAGAGTTCCAGAAAAACATCTATTTCTGCTTTATTGACTACGCCAAAGCCTTCAACTGTGTGGCTCACAATAAACTGTGGAAAATTCTGAAAAAGATGGGAATACCAGACCACCTGACCTGCCTCTTGAGAAACCTGTATGCAGGTCAGGAAACAACAGTTAGAACTGGACATGGGACAACAGACTGGTTCCAAATAGGAAAAGGAGTACATTAAGGCTGTATATTGTCACCCTGCTTATTTGACTTATATGCAAAGTGCATCATGAGAAACGCTGGGCTGGAAGAAGCACAAGCTGGAATCAAGATTTCTGGGAGAAATATCAATAACCTCAGATATGCAGAAGACACTACCCTTATGGTAGAGAGTGAAGAGGAACTAAAAAGCCTCTTGATGAAAGTGAAAGAGAAGAGTGAAAAAGTTGGCTTAAAGCTTAACATTCAGAAAACTAAGATCATGGCATCTGGTCCCATCACCTCATGGGAAATAGATGGGGAGACAGTGGAAACAGTGTCAGACTTTATTTTTTGGGGCTCCAAAATCAGTGCAGATGGTGATTGCAGCCATGAAATTAAAAGACGCTTACTCCTTGGAAGTAAAGTTATGACCAATCTAGATAGCATATTAAAAAGCAGAGACATTACTTTGCCAACAAAGGTCCGTCTGGTCAAGGCTATGGTTTTTTCCAGTGGTCATGTATGGATGTGAGAGTTGGACTGTGAAGAAAGCTGAGAGCTGAAAAATGGATTCTTTTGAAATGTGGTGTTGGAGAAGACTCTTGAGAGTCCCTTGGACTGCAAGGAGATCCAACCAGTCCATCCTGAAGGAAATCAACCCTGAATATTCATTGAAAGGACTGATGCTGAAGCTGAAACTCCAATACTTTGGCCACCTTATGCGAAGAGTTGACTCATTGGAAAAGACCCTGATGCTGGGAGGGATTGGGGGCAGGAGGAGAAGGGGACGACAGAGGATGAGATGGTTGGATGGCATCACCGACACAATGGACATGAGTTTGAGTAAACTCCGGGAGTTTATGATGGATAGGGAGGCCTGGCGTGCTGCGATTCATGGGGTCGTAAAGAGTCGGACATGACTGAGCAACTGAACTGAACTGAACTGATACAATCAGATGACTTACTAGCAAGAAGTGGCAAGCAGCCTGTTTCTCTCAGAAAACTCAAGAAATAGACAAAAGCTGTGGTGATAATGAAGGGAAAAATGAATCAGCATGTTTTTCTGGCAAGTTTAAGGCTGCAGTCATCCAGCTTTCATTGGGGGGAAATACTTGTTTTGCCATCAGGCCCCAATTCCCAGGTTCATGAAAGCATGTTTCCTGGATGTTTCAGTGTGGTGTAAAGACACACCTAGGACAGATTATACAAGTACATAAGAAAAGATGTCAGGAGAGAAAGCTGTGTGAACATGAATTGCCATATCTGTTGTTACCCTGATTATTTGAAAGTGTACTGTCAGATGACTTCCCAGCAAGAACTTTGCATGCCACCTGTTGCTTTCAGAGAACTCAAAAACTTGACCAAATATGTTGTTGTAATGAAGAGAAAAATGAATCAGTGTGTTTTTTTGGGATGTTTAAGGCTGCAACTGAAAGAGTTAATTCTTAGGTAGGTTGATAAGGAGTCCAGGGCCAAGGAGGAGAAAGGGGTCCTGGGCCTTCAAGGAGGAGAAAGGGACAAACGCTTTTTCTACATTCCTCCATCTTAGTCACATAAAATGTTTTTTTTTTTTTTTTCTTTTACTTTAAGCTCATAGTTTAAAGAAAACAACTCATCACATAACAAACACTCACATCACATAACAAACATAACAAACAACCCATTAACAACTCATAACAAAACAACTCATCTTGCTCAAGGGTATGTTTGTCTTTAAACTCTGTACTAATGTTTATATAACAACAATATAGTCTGCTCTGCTCAAGGACATGTTTCTTCTTCTTAAGAACCTTCTGACTCATCCTGTTAGCTTAAAATATATGTTGTAGGAGTGGGTCTGTTAAGACCTTTCTACTGTTAGTTCTAATCCTGTTATTTTAAAATGTATGTTGTGAGAGTGGCTCTGGTAAGACCTTTACAACCTTGAGACATTCTTTTGATTTATTGTTAATAATCAGTTGAAAAAGTATATAGCTCCATTGCTGAAACTAGTGACAGGACACTCTCCGCCCCCTTCATATATCTATGTCAGAAGCTTTCTCTTTTCTCCCTTTTTCACTGATAAAGCATTTGCCACACGAAGTTCTGAGTGTCTGAAGCCTCGTCCCTTGTGCCAAAGCTAACTCTTCTTCAGAGATCACAAATCTGCCATCGTTCACCATAAGCTATGGTCTTGGGGACTCGTCTGGGATCTTCAAGACAAGGTAAGGACACTCAGAGCTCTAGCTTGTCTGTTATTTTAGAATACCCACATTTCTCCTTTTACTTTACTAACTCTGTGCCGGTGTGTGTGACTGATTGAAACCCTGAGATGTATCCTTTGTGAAGCAAAGATTGAGCCCAACTGTGTAGTTTCAGGGTGCCTCGTAATGACTGAAGGCAGCCCTGAAAAGTGAGCCTTGTTGGGGATTTATACTGACCTGCCAAGAATCACTTAACATCCATGCGAGGGGAGCAGTCAGAAATGGACAAAGAGTGTAGACCAAAATTTCCTTTCTCAGTCACATTTTCCTGGTCTCTTTGACCACTCTGTAACTGCCTGGGGAATTAGAACTACTAGCCTAATCTGTTGAATCATAGACTTTCAAGAGACCTGTGATCCATGCTGTTACTTTTACTTTTACTTAGACCCCAAGCTTGGATTGATAGTCATGGGGCACCCAGACTTGCCAGGAGCCAAAGTTAAATCTTGGTTGTTTTCTCTTGCACTGCAGATGGGAGTGATTTGGAGTTCTAGCTCCAAGACCATCTCTCTTGGTTGTTTCCATATGGGGCCAGAATCCTAAAAGCAAGTCCCTGTCATAGCTGTGCTTCCAAACTATATGGATGGAAGTGCTGCTAGCCAGCATGAGGTTTCTAAGAACATAGGTCAGGAATCCTGGATTGGAAGTACAGCTACCTTATTCCTTTGGTAGTGCTAGTTCTTAGCGAACCCGGTAAAGCTTTCCAGTAGCTTCTGTCTCAACTCTCTAGATATTCCTTTTGTAGAATCTGTGGAAATAAACTGTAATGATTGGCCTTAGCATCTCAAGAACAAAAATCGCTCTTGCCTTGCTGGCTGACCCTCCACCATCACTTTTGCTACACTCAGAAAGGACATCTTGGTTATTGTTCATTCACTTATGACTCACTGTTTCTATTGTGGTCAAGACTGTACTCAAGAATGTGCACAGGCACACAGAAGTCGGATGCTTCCCCTTCTAGTTCTAACTTGGGAAACGTTCCAGAAAACTACTGTTACAATCTGGGTGGCATCAGAGGAAAAGGGCAAATCAAAGGTCTTGGTGGTAAGAAACTAAAAGTCAGTTTGGGATGCTGTCAGATCCATCTCTGCCCTGCCTCGATGATAGAGCAAGGAGGGCTGAAGGGAAAGAGTAAGGCGCCTGCGTCGCTAAGGGACATACTAAGTCTGACCAGGGAAGGAAAGCTTGGTTGGAAAGTCTGTCTCCACCCCTACCTAGAGCAGGGAGGGACACCTCCAGTGGAAAAAAGCAAGGGCGCTGGAAACTGCTTTTTTTTCTCTTACAGATGGGAACTACTCAAAGTTCCATACCCACACCCTTGGATTGTTTCCTGAAAAACTGGGATAAGTTTGATCCCCAGAGTTTAAAGAAGACACGACTGACTTTCTTTTGCAAATCTGCATGGCCATAATATCCATTGAAGGGTGGCAAACAATGGCCAGTTGAAGGGTCCCTTAATTACGATGCTGTTTTATGATTAGATCTGTTTTGTGGGAAGCAAAGGAAATGGGTAGAAGTGCCATATGTGTTACTCTTTTACTCTCTGTGAGACATGCCAGACCTATGTCCTATGGGTACAGATTTGGGTGTAAAGCCTTCGACTCTCTTCTGTCCTCTTACTCTGCCCTGTATCTGGGACTCCCAACTGGGCAGGCTGAGAGTCAAAGCATTTCTCCAGGAAGGGTTGCCTCAGACACGATAAAGGTTCAAACAATCCCAGTTCCAGTATGGCCTCAGACTACTTTGGTTTCAATAGGAACTCAACAGTCAAAGTAAAGAAGGCTCAGACAACCAAAACTAAGGGTAAAATACAAGGCTAAGAAGAGGATGAGACAGAAGATGAGACACAGAATGAGGATGAAAAAAATAAAACAAACAAACATCTTTCTCCAATCTATATCTGGGAACATATGTGAAGGATAGCTAGGGATGCTGTCCTCTCCCTTCTTCAGGGGGCTTTCACTGGGAAAAATAACCAACCCATAAAAATCCATAAGCCTTTTTCTTACCCAGAGGTACAACAGATAAAAAGAGATCTGGGAGATTATCTAGAGGATCCAAAAAGGAACATAGAAGCCTTTAAGGGACTAATTTTATTTTATGAGCTTGCTTGGAGAGATGTAATGTATGTCTTGGGAGAGATGCTGATTCCTGACTCAAGAGCTGAGTTTTGGGGGAAGCTACTACTTTTGGAGATGAATGGTTTGAACATGAGGCAAGGGGAAAGAACAAACATGAAATAGCTCTCCTCCGTATAGGGAGCCAAGCAGTTACCATAACAGAGCCAGACTGGGATTATCATCAAGACAAAGGAGATGGGAACAGTCCCACTTTGTCAATTGCATTATTGAAGGGCTTACAAGAGCTCAAGCTAAGCCTCTAAATTATGCTAAATTGACTGACATAGAATAGGGAAAGAAGGATGCTCCTGGCAGATTCCTAGAGAGACTATGGGAAGCCCTTTGAAAGTTCACTACTATCTTTCCTGAAAGTGTGGAGGGAGAGACTATCTTAAAAGATAAATTCCTCAGTCAGTCAACTCCAGATATTCACCGTAAGTTACAAAAACAGGCATTTGGACCAAATTAGTCTTTAGAAAAACTGTTGCAGCTGGCTCAGATGCTAGAGAATATGAGGAGGAAAAGCGAAAACAGAAAAGAACCAAAGAAAAGACTCAGACCCTAGTGATGGCTGTGAAAACTGCTATGAATCAGCTTGAGGGGGATAATGCCCAGGGAGACCCAGGTAAAAAGGGATGAGCTTGTAATTACTGTGGAAAGGAGGAAATGTGGAAATCCCACATCTCAGGTGGGATTGCCCTCAGGCATCTAAGCTGCCTCTGGCTCCCTGTCTGGTCTGTAAAGGACCACACTGGAGGATGGACTGCCCCCAGACGCATAGGCCCCAGGGGTTGGACTCTCAGGACAATCAGGAATGAAGGTGCCCGGGGGTCTCCATACAAGCTCCCATCCTAATTAGACCTGAGGAATCCTCAGTATTAATAACTGTGGGAGGCCAATCAGTCAATTCCTTTGGACACTGGGGCAACTTTCTCTGAGCTCACTGGAGCCCCTGTCCCGCTTTCCTCCTGATCCACTACCATAATGGGGCTGTCTGGATGAGCCAAACACTATTATTTCAGCCAAGGTGACCCTGAGAAAGGAGAACAGGTTGTAGGCATCTCTCTTTCCCTGACTCCACACTACATTTGGTGAAGCTACAGTAATCAAAACTGTGCATAAATTGCACAAAAACAGGCACATGGCCCAGAGGAACAGGGCAGAGTCAGAATTCAGTCCACATGGATGTGTCCATTAATTTATGAGAAAGGGGTGAAGGACTTACCGAGGGGAAGGACAGCCCTGCAATAAACAGTGCTGGGAAAAGTGGACACCACATCCAAAGATGTACCCTGGACACTGTCTACATTGCACACAAAACTGACTAAAAACCCAACGTTCCACACCAAGCCCCCTGGGTCGTCTGAAAACAGCAGTCATTTTGCATACAGGAAGCTTCTCCAAACTTCTGAATTTTCATCACTTTTTCCTCCTGACATTGCCTGGGTCATCAGGAAACCCAGCTCTCATCAGTGTTGATGCTGCCCTGTGTTGTCCAGAAGCCAAAATGCCAGTGAGTCCCAAGAAACCTAAGCTCCTCTCAGCAGAGATGCTGACTCAGGTGTCCCTGCTGAAGTCTTGTGGTGCCTGAGGAGACACAACTCCTCTCAGCTGCCCTGAAATGGGTCTGCAGGGGACACGCATTGCTGTCTGTCAGTGATGTGGGCTCAGTGCCACTCTCTAGTCAGTATGGAAAGTGCAAGCCATGCCTTCCTCACAGGTCACTGGACACAGTGCCCCCTGCTGGCAGAACTGCTGAGTCCATTAAACTGGTAATTCAAACTCAAATGAAGACAATATCTCATAATTTCTAAAAATAGGTAAAGAACAATGAATTGGAAACCATATGGAATGAAATAAACATAGACACAAACTTTATAACTTACAAAAAATTCACTCAAAATAATTCACAGACAGATTTTAAATGCAGAATTATTCAAAATTATAGAAGAAACCATAAAACAAAATTGACATGAACTTTGTAGTTTTAACACAACACAAGAAAAGCAATCCAGAAAGAAAAAACAAGGGATTCCGTGGACTTTATAAAATCAAAGATTTTTACTGTGTGAAAACTTCATTCAAAAAATCAAAAGACACAATACAACTGAGAAATATATTTGCAACCATGTATCTAATAAAGATTTTGTCTCAAAATATACAAAGAACTGTAACACAACCCTATTAAAATTAAGAAAGCTCTAAATGGACACCTGGTCAGAAAAGGTACACACTACACAAAATTATGAACTATGCCCAGTACTGGGAAGTAGAGAAAAATGGTCCAGTTCGACCCCTGAATCATGTATGAAGTTGGACTAGTCCTGTCCTTCCTGGAAGCCTCAGAGAGGTGGAGAGGGAGGAAGCAGAAGAGGGCCAGTTAAGCTTTTACTTAACTAATGCTGACAATTCTCACCACTTTCATTCAACATGGTCTAGCAGCAAGAATACTGGAGTGGGTAGCCATTCCCTTCTCCAGGGGATCTTCCTGACCCAGGGATTGGACCCTGGTCTCCTGCATTGCAGGCAGATTCTTCACCATCTGAGCCACCAGGGAAGCCCTCCCTGATTTCGAAATATACTACAAATCTAGAATAATCAAGATGGTATTGTATAGGAACAAAAGATAAACACATAGACCCATGGGACAGAATTGAGAGCCCGAAAATAAACACATGCATATGTGGTCAATTCATCTATGACAAACAAGGTGAGACTGTTACTGAAATCATAACAGTCATGTGTCTGACACAGTGGTGAGATCCATCAATACTAAACATTAGAATTTGGAACTGTTAGGTTGGCTTATTTTTCTTCCCTGGTTCTTGTCTTGTCACAACAAAAATTTGGAACAATGGACCAAAAGGTGTAGATCAGACAAGCTACACCTCAGTTCAGCTAAGTAGACAGATCTTTTATTAGTCTGACACTCTCAAAGGAGTCATCCTCATCCTTCTTATTGATCCCTCTTTGCTTTCTCCTTTTATACTTCCAGTCTCCTCCTTTTGGTTATGCCTGAGACAAAGTAGAGCTTGCACTCATCACCAGTCAATGAAAAAGGAATGCAAATGGGCATATGCTCAATGCCAATTGACAATTTTAAGTTATATAACAGCAAGTTGTGTTGCTTATGTCTTCCCATAATTCCATCTGTTATAATTAGATGTAGAATATTCATGAGCCCTTAATGGGTTCCTAATTGCCTAACTGCCTAAGGTTACTTGGGGAAAGCCCCTGTGGTCATTTTGTATCCACTGTGTGCCTAGGGCATATGTGCAGGAGTTGAAAATTCTCTGGTTATTTTGTAGCATACCTGTAAGCTCTCGTGGGTGTATCTGAGATGGAGTTTAGAGATCGGCTTGCACCCCTTTCAGCCAGGACTCCCCTCATTGCTCATGTCTATCTTACTACCTAACAGAGCAGAGAAAGGTTTATTATAGATTCATACAAAAACATGGGTCGCTCATGCCCTAAGAACCCCAAAGTTACTAAAAGCCCCAGTCTGTTCCCTGGGCTCTCCACCTCATCTGCTAGCCCAAGGCTGGGTAAGCTGGAGAGCCTCCAGGAGAAGGCCTGAATTCACCTCTTACCTCACTCTTCACCTGACGGCCACCACACTAATAACCCTTGACTGCATCACTTCCCCAATGGTCCCTCATTGACAGTTATCAGCAGGCAGGACCCACTGTGGCACTGACCAATAGCGGAGCAGGACAACTAACCATTGCTCACTGACAGTTGGTTGCTTGTGGGCAGAGCCCACTGAGGCACCACACAATGGCTGAAAAAGACCTGTTGCCTAGTAACAGGGTGCAGAGTAATGAGGCCCAGCAATGGCCCTTGCTAAGGGCTGTGCTCATTCTGCTCTGTTACAAGACTACACAGTGGGGGAAAAGAGATCTTCTTCAGTGAATGGCGTTAGGAAAACTGCACAGCTACATGCACAAGAATCACACTGGAATCTTTTGTCATACTATCTACAAAAGCAACCTCACAATGAATCAAATACATCAATGTAAGTCCTGAAGCCATAAAACTTCTAGAAGAAAACATAGGCAGTACATTCTTTGGCATCAGTCTTAGTAATATTTTCTGGATCTGTACCCCCAAGCAAGGGGAAGAAAAGCAGAACAAACCAATGGGACTCCATCCAACTGAAAAGCTTTCCAATGACAAAGGAAACCACTCACAAAATGAAAATGCAGCCTACTGAATGTGAGAAAATATTTGTGAACAGTATATCTGAAAAGGGGTTCATATCCAAAACAGATGAAGAACTCACACAACCGAGCTTCCAAAAGCCCAGTTAAAAATTGGAACTAAACATTTTTCCAAAGAGTATGTAGAGATGGCCAAGAGACACATGAAACTATCATTGATATCACCTATCATCTGGGAAATGCACATCATAAAAACAATGAGGTTATCACCTCACACTGACAAAAAATGACTATCATCCAAAACACAATAAATAAAAAGCACTGGCCAGGATGTGGAGAACCCTCATGTATTTTGTTGGGAATGTTCATTTGTACAGCCACTATGGAAAACCATATACAGGTCCTCAAGTAATTAAGACTAGAACTACCATGTGATGTAGGAATTACCCTTGGGAGTATCTTTCTGATGAACCAAAACCAAGGAATCAAAAAGATATAAACATCTCTATGTTCGTGGCATTTTTGTTGACAATAACTGTGACATGGAAGCCACCAAAATGTCCATTGATTGACAAATCAGTAAAGAAGTTTTCATGTATACATACACACATATGCACACAATAGTATATGATTAAGCCACAAAAAATGATACCTTACAACAACATGAATGGGCCTAGAGGGTATTGTGTTAAGTGAGATATGACAGAGAAAGAGAAATATCTTATGATGTCACTTATATGCAGAAACTAGAAAATAAAACAAGTGAACAAACACATGACAGAAATGGACTCAGGTCCCAAGAACATGCTGATAGTTGTCAGAGGGGAGAGGGGTGGGGGCATGAATGTATAGAGTGAGAAAGACTGAGAAGTACTGAATTCCAGTTCTAAAACAAATGTCATGGGTATGTAATGTACAGACTAGGGAAAAGAGTGAATCATACTGTAATAACATTTTATGGTGATGAATGGTAACCATACATATCTTGGTGATAATTTTGCAATGCATAGAAATATTGAATCACTATGTTGTATACCAGAAAATTAATATTGGATTGGCCAAAAGCTTTGTTCATTTTTTCAGAAAGATGGCTTTAATAGGGCTTGGTTGCCTTTAACTTCATTTGAAATGATTTTTTAAAACTGTATTTTGACAGCTGTCCTATCAGAATGCATCTTTGAAAAAAAAACTCACTCTCTGACACAAACGACAGAAAGATCCCAGTTCCTAGAGTAATGGAAATAAAAACAAAACTAAACAAATAGGGTCTAATTAAATTTAAAAGCTTTGGCACAATGAAGGAAACTATAAGGGGAAAAGACAACCCACAGAATGGAACAAAATAGCAAACAAAACAACTGACAAAGAATTAATCTCCAAAATATACAAGCAGCTAATACAGCTCAGTGCCAGGAAAACAAACAATCCAATCAAAAAGTGGGCAGAAGATCTAAATAGACATTTCTCCAAAGAAAACATCAGTTCAGTTCAGTCTCTCAGTTGTGTCTAACTCTTTACGACACCATGGACTGCAACACACCAGGTTTCCCTGTCCATCACCAGCTCCTGGAGTTCCTCAAACTCATGTCCATTGAGTCGGTGATGCCATCCAACCATCTCATCCTCTATCGTCCCCTTCTCCTCCCGCCTTCAATCTTTCCCAGCATCAGGGTCTTTTCCAATGAGTCGGCTCTTCGCGTAGGTGGCCAAAGTATTGGAGTTTCAGCTTCAGCATCAGTCCTTCCTATGAATATTCAGGACTGATTTCCTTTAGGATTGACTGGTTGGATCTCCTTGCAGTCCAAGGGACTCTCAAGAGTCTTCTCCAAAACCGTAGTTCAAAACCATCAATTCTTTGGTGCTCAGCTTTCCTTATAGTCCAACTCTCACATCCATACATGACTACTGGAAAAACCATAGTTGTGACTAGATGGACCTTTGTCGGCAAAGTAATGCCTCTGCTTTTTAATATGCTGTCTAGGTTGGTCCTAACTTTTCTACCAGGGAGCAAGCGTCTTTTAATTTCATGGCTGCAGTCATCATCTGCAGTGATTTGGAGCCCCCCAAAATAAAGTCTGTCACTGTTTCCATTGTGTCCCCATCTATTTGCCATGACGTGATGAGATCGGATGCCATGATCTTAGTTTTATGAATGTTGAGTTTTAAGCCGACTTTTTAACTCTCCTCTTTCACTTTCATCAAGAGGCTCTTTAGTTCTTCTTGGTTTTCTGCCATAAAGGTGGTGTCATCTGCATAACTGAGATGACATTATTGATATTCCTCCCTGCAATCGTGATTCTAGCTTTTGTTTCATCCAGCCTGGCATTTTGCATGATGTACTCGGCTGGATCATCGAAAAAGCAAGAGAGTTCCAGAAAAACATCTATTTCTGCTTTATTGACTACACCAACACTTTCAACTGTGTGGATCACAATAAACTGTGGAAAATTCTGAAGGAGATGGGAATACCAGACCACCTGACCTGCCTCTTGAGAAACCTGTATGCAGTTCAGGAAGCAACAGTTAGAACTGGACATGGGACAACAGACTGGTTCCAAATAGGGAAAGAAGTACACCAAGGCTGTATATTGTCACCCTGCTTATTTAACTTATATGCAGAGAACATCAAGAGAAACCCTGGGCTGGAAGAAGCACAAGCTGAAATCAAGATTTCTGGGAGAAATATCAATAACCTCAGATATGCAGATGACACCACCCTTATGGCAGAGAGTGAAGAGGAACTAAAAAGCCTCTTGATGAGAGTGAAAGAGAAGAGTGAAAAAGTTGGCTTAAAGCTTAACATTCAGAAAACTAAGATCATGGCATCTGGTCCCATCACCTCATGGGAAATAGATGGGGAGACAGTGGAAACAGTGTCAGACTTTATTTTTGGGGGCTCCAAAATCAGTGCAGATGGTGATTGCAGCCATGAAATTAAAAGACACTTACTCCTTGGAAGTAAAGTTATGACCAACCAAGATAGTATATTAAAAAGCAGAGACATTACTTTGCCAACAAAGGTCCGTCTGGTCAAGGCTATGGTTTTTCCAGTGGTCATGTATGGATGTGAGAGTTGGACTGTGAAGAAAGCTGAGCACCGAAAAATTGATGCTTTTGAACTGTGGTGTTGGAGAAGACTTTTGAAAGTCCCTTGGACTGCAAGGAGATCCAACCAGTCCATCCTAAAGGAGATTAGTTCTGGGTGTTCATTGTAAGGACTGATGCTGAAGCTGAAACTCCAGTACTTTGGCCACATCATGCAAAGAGTTGACTCACTGGAAAAGATCCTGATGCCGGGACGGATTGGGGGCAGGAGGAGAAGGGGACGACAGAGGATGAGATGTTTGGATGGCATCAATGACTCGATGGACATGGGTCTGAGTAAACTCTGGGAGTTGGTGATGGACAGGGAGGCCTGGCGTGCTGCGATTCATGGGGTCGCAAAGAGTCAGACACGACTGAGTGACTGAACTGAACTGACTGACTGCATATAAGTTAAATAAACAGGGTGACAACACACAGCCTTGACGTACTCCTTTCCTGATTTGGAACCAGTCTGTTGTTCCCTGTCCCGTTCTAACTGTTGCTTCTTGACCTGCATATAGATTTCTCAGGAGGCAGGTCAGGTGGTCTGGTATTCCCACCTCTCTCAGAATTTTCCACTGTTTGTTGTGATCCACACAGTCAAAGGCCTTAGCATAGTCAGTAAAGCAAAAGCAGATGTTTTTCTGGAACTCTCTTGCTTTTTCAAAAGGTTTTCATCAAAAAGTCTACAAACAATAAATGCTGGAGAGGGTGTGGAGAAAAGGGAATCCTCTTACCCTGTTGATGGGAATGCAAACTGATACAATCACTACGGAGAACAGTAGCAGATTCCTTAAAATCTTGCACTAGAACTATCATATCACCCAGCAATCCACTTCTACGCATATACCCTGAAGAAGCCATAATTGAAGAAGACACATGTGCCCCAATGCTCATTGCAGCACTATTTACAATAGCTAGGATATGGAAGCCATTTTGATGTCCATTAGCAGATGAATGGTGGAAAAGGAAATGGCAACCCACTCCAATATTCTTGCCTGGAGAATCCCAGGGATAGGGGAGCCTGGTGGGCTGCCGTCTATGGGGTCGCACAGAGTCGGACACGACTGAGGTGACACAGCAGCAGCAGCAGCAACAGCAGATGAATGGATAAGGAAGTTGTGGTACATACACACAACAGAATATTACTCAGCTCTAAAAGGAATGCATTTGAGTCCATCCTAATGAGGTGGATGAACCTAGAGCCTATTATACAGAATGAATTAAATTAGAAAGAGAAAGACAAATGCCATTATTAACACATGCATGTGTGATACAGAGAGTTCATACTGATGATCCTATGTACAAGGCAGCAAAGGAGACACAGACATAAAGAACAGAATTTGGACTCAGTGGGAGAAGAAGAGGGTGGGATGATTTGAGAGAATAGCATTGAAGCATACATCACCATATGTAAAAGAGATAGCCAGTGGGAGTTTGATGTATGATGCAGGGCAACAAAAGTCAGTGCTGTGTGACAACCTGGAGGGGTGCAGTGGGGAGGGAGGAGGGAGGGGGGTTCAGGAGGGAGGGGACACATATATACCTTTGGCCAATTCATATTGAAAGTGAAAGTCACTCAGTTGTGTCCAACTCTTTGCAACCCCATGGACTATATAGAGTCCATGGAATTCTTCAGGCCAGGATGATGGAGTGGGTAACTTTTCGCTTCTCCAGGGTATTTTCCCAACCTAGGGATGGAACCCAGGTCTCCCACATTGCAGGAGGATTCTTGATTTATGGCAAAAATCATCACAATGCTGTAAAGTAATTATCCTCCAGTTAAAATAAATAAAAATTTTAAAAAATGTATCAAAATTGGTGAATTTTTATATAGCAATTTTAATATAGAAGATGGAAGAAAAAAGGAACATTTTGGGATATTATACTTTATTATATCAAGAAAGGTAAAAACTCAATTGAAATGCAAGAAAAGACTTATGCAGTGTATGGAGAAAGTGCTGTGACAGTTTCAATGTGTCAACAGTGGTTTGTGAAGTTTCATGCTTGAGATTTCTCACTGGACGATGCTCCACAGTTGGGTAGACCTGTTGAAGTTGACAGAGATCAAATGGAGGCATTAATTGAGATCAATCAACATTATACCACACGGAAGATAGGTGACATACTTAAAATATCCAAATCAAGTCTTGGAAATTATTTACATTAACTTGGTTATATTAATCACTTTGATGTTTGGGTTCCACATAAGTTAAGTGAAAAACAAAACAAAACACCTTCTTGACCATATTTCCACATGTGATTTTCTATTTAAACATAACAAAAACATCCCATTTTTAAAACAAATTGTGATGGGTGATGAAAAATGGGTACTGTACAAAAATATGGAATGGAAGAGGTCATGGGGCAAGTGAAATGAACCACCACCATCCACTCCAAAGTTTGGCCTTCATCCAAAGAAGGTGATGTTGTGTATATGGTGGAACTGGAAGGGAGTCCTCTACTATAAGCTCCTTCCAGAAAGCCAAATGATTAATTCCAACAAGTACTTTCAATTAGACCAATTGAAAGCAGCACTTGCATCATCCCAAATTAGTCACTAGAAAATGCATAATCTTCCATCAGGATAACCCAAGACTGCATGTTTCTTTGATGATCTGGCAAATAACTATTACTTTTTGGCTGAGAAGTTCTGAGTCATCTGCCATATTCAGCAGACATTGCACCTTCGGATTTCCATTTACTTTGGTCCTTACAAAATTCTTTTAATGAAAAAAAAATTCAATTCCATGGAAGACTGTAAAAGGCACCTGGAACAGTTCTTTGTGCAAAAAGATAAAAGGTTTTGGGAACACAGAATTATGAAATTGCCTGAAAAATGGCAGAAGGTAGTGAAACAAAATGGTGAATACATTGTTCAATAAAGTTCTTGCATAAAAATGAAAAACACATCTTTTATTTTTCACTTAAAAACCAAAGGAAAATTTTTGCCAACCCAATAAAATATTGCCTGTCATTTATACACATTTTTTAAGGAGAAAAGGAAATTTTCTGGTGCTCCAGTGGTTTGGACTTGGTATTTTCACTGGGAGGGCCTGTCTTCAATTCCTGGTTGAGAAACTAAGATCCTGCAAGTCAAAAATTAAATAAATAAATTTTAAAATAAGAAAAAATACTATCTTTAAAAAACTAACAGAGATTAGTGAGATAAAAAGCAGATGTCACATGAAACTTGACAAGTGTATGGGTTGAAAGGACAGTATCTACAGAAGTTTGACTCTCAAGTGGCTCAGACAGATTGAGGAATTGAAGAGGAACAGTCATGGCATACTACTGAAATGTTTGTTTGTTTAAAAAAACTTTATTATTTTTTAAAGGAGTTTTGAGTTCACAGTGAAGTTAGGCAGAGTACAGAGAGGTGCCATAAGTCCCCTGCTTTGCTATTCCCACCTCCATCCCTTCATCCCCACCCCCACACAGTTGTTCGAAACCTACTGCTCCCCAACTGTCCTATCAATATTCTGTGTGTCAATTACTATGGATGAATCTACTTGAATACATCATGGTCATCAGAGTCCAGCATCTACATTAGGCATCATTCCTAGTGTTGTACATTCTATGGATTTTGACAAATTTATCTCACCATGAGTTTATTACACTGTATAATTTCCTGTCTTAAAAATCCTCTGTGCTTGACCTACTTATTACTCCCTGACCAACCCCTCAACCCTGTCACAAACTCCTGGCTATGCACTGATCTTCTCACCCTTTCTGTGGTTTGCCCTTTCAGGAATATCCTAGGTAGTTGGTATCCTGAACTTTGCCACTTTTCCAGATTGGCTTCTTTCAATGAGTAATATGCACTTAAGGTTCCCCACCTGTCTCTCTGTGGTTCCATTTCTCAGATGTCTTTTCAACACCAAAGAACATCCTGTTGCATGGATGGAGTCCAGTCTATGTGCCTATTCACCTCCAGAAGGACATCTTGGTTCTGCCAGTTCTGCTAGTTCTTCCAGTTCAGAACTTGGTTCATCCAAGTTCTGCCAGTTATGAATAAAGCTTCCATAAATATTCTATATAGATTTCTATAAGCATTAGATGAAAGCATTTGACTCATTTGGGCCCACTGATACCAGGGAGTTCGAGGGATGGATCATATTGTAAGAATGTGTTTCATTTTCAGAGTTTCTGAAGATGGTAGCTGCCAGCATGCCAGCATGCTGAGGAATTAAGCCAAGAAAGAAGGTAGAATTCAATGATGCCACCAAGAAAGATGTCATCAAGACTAACCCATATTTCCACCCTCTTAGGATTGACAGTTGATCTTGAGAACTAAGTGGACACAAGACAGATGCACAGGAGAGAAGCATCCACATTTATTTCCCATGAGTTTTATTTAGCCCAGGGCACCCTCCTAAGGAAATGAAGAAAGACCCAGAGAAGTGGCAAAGCCAAAATTCTTTTCTGTTGTGTTGAACAAATAGAGGTGACTGTGGAAAAGGAATTACACTATGTGGGGGAGGCTAAGGAGGATGAGGATTGTGTTCAACAAGATGTGTTTGTATAGAATTCTCTCATTCTCAATTCTCTGCCCTTGACAACATCAATGTCATTCTCCTTCCAGTGGACAAGAAATATTCCATGGGGATGAGCGTGGAGATGTTCTCTCCCACTTTCAGGAAGAAAGAGGGGAAGTCTCAGCTTACACTTCTTGCACTTGCTGTATTAAGGGGGTTGCTTTGTTATTGCTGTTTTTTAAAGTGTCTGTCTGTATATGTGTTACACATACACATATGTGTATGTGTTAATTGCTCAGTTTTGTCTGACTCTTTGTAATGCCATGAACTGTAGCTTGCCAGGCTTCTTTGTCCATGGAATTCTTCAGGCAAGAATACTGAAGTGGATAGCCATCCCCATCTCCAGGGAATCTTCCAAACCCAGGGATTGAACTTGGGTCTCCTGTGTTGCAGGCAGATTATTTACCATCTGAGTTACCTGGGAAGCCCCAAAGTACCTATAGCTCAAGACAGTACTCTGGTTTCCTTTAAATCTAAGTCCTTTACCTGGGGTTTGCTTCTTATAGGAGGAGGGACACCTTTTTCTGCCATGATGGGTCAGGCAGGCAGAGGAGGATAAAATGGGTGTAGGCGGTGTCTGCTCTTTTTTCATGTGTTAGGGAGATTATTCTGCTCTTGCTAGATGGGATCCAATCTCTCCATGAACAATCTAGCAAAATATCAGATGAAAAGAGGAAGGAAAAAGGTCAGGAGTACATGGAGAAGATTGATGATAGATGCTAGGGTCTCCTGAGCAAAGGTTTTGTTAGAGGCACACACACATCCCTGGTCTCTGGAGCACCATGTTTATGGCAGATTTGGTGTGTCAGTCATTTTGAAGGTACTGTGCTACCATCAGGCCACTTTGGGGCACTGTGTCCAGCTCACTCACCAAGGATGCATCATGACAGAGAAAGGGACACAGCAGTAAGTCATTGAGCTGAAATCCTTCTGAGAGAGTGACTCTTAAGTGACTGAGGTGGAAGGAAACCAGCTGTAGGTTTGTTGGCTTCTTTGCTGAGTATTGGCTTGGGTGTTATTAGGATGAGGAAAAAGAACTCTTAAAGTGGAGGTGTTTGTACAAAGGGTCTGGTAGGATGGGAAGTGCAGGTCAGTCTATGTGCCAAGAAATGCAGAGACTCTGGAGAGGTTTCTAAGGGAGTTGCTCCAAAGGAGCAATTAAGATATAGGAATGAACCTCTACACTTTAATATATATCAAATGGAGAAGCCAAAAGGACATACTGAATACCACAGGAAAGTCTAGGGGACACACCGTAATCACCTTATAGGAAAAAGAACCAGAAAGAGAACAGATAAACATCTAAGTGGTGACAAGTCAAGTTCTTGTAACACTAGAAACAAACAAACAAACAAACAAACATCAGACTCAGCTTTTCTCAGAAATAGGCAAAGAGAGTAGTTGGCTTCGGTCATCACAGAGTTAATTGACACCTCAGCAGTCACGACAGAAGTTTCCCAGAACAAACTGATCTGCAGAAGCCAGCATATCTGCAGCCCTCCACCCTCAGGCCTCAGCTCTCAGAGTGTATCTTCCACAGGAGAGGTTTATTTCCTGCTTCCAAGGAGACAGACAGGAGATGGAACCCTTAAACTTACCCTTGAATTGTGCCCTTTAACACGATACTGGGTATGGGAGAAGGACTGGCCACCTGAATCTTTCAGGGAGATTCCTTCCAGTCTCCTGCCTGAAGATGGAAGAGGAGGGATCCTCATCCTCCTAGTCACACCCAACTGGAGTTGATCCTTGTCAACCTGAGTTTTCAGCAGAAGAGAGGGAGCATGGCATGGAAAAGAGGGCATGGGTCAGGGTTAGTTGTCACATAGCTCCCTGTTCTTCAAAGATGTAGCTGACTATTTGGATTGTTTATCCATTTTTGTCTGCTCTTAAGTCAATTTCCAGGACCTGAAATGGTCTGGTTTTTTTTCCTTTATATTTTTCACTAGTTTTGCCTGTTTACTAGGATGTGGGTCAAAGTTGTTCTTTGTGTGCTCACTATTCAGTCACTTCAGAAGCCACATGGAGTCATCAGAGAAACTGTGAACTTCGGAAAAGTTATAGCTAATCAGAAAACCAATGTTCATTATTCAAAATTGTTTATGTTTTTCCTAGAGCAGATAGTTACTGGAACCACAAAGTAAATAATAAAAGTTAATACCTCTACACTGTAATATTTAACATAGATTCATCTGAGCTTTATTTACACACCAAGATGAACATCTGAACTGCTCCTTAGTGTGGGCAACAAAACCTTTCAGTGAGCTCCCCCGAGCTCAGTGAGAAATGGGAGCATTTTCTCTGCATTTAACATACTTGAGGCTGGGCATTAGGAATTCACAGATGTTGCAACTTTTAATTCTCTGAGTTATATGTGTTACCAAACTAGGTTTGTTCTCCCCATAGTGCATGTGTGCTCAGACATGTTCAACTCTTTGTGACTCCAAGGACTGTAGTCTGACAGGCTGCTCTGTCAGTGGGGTTTCCCAGGCAAGAATACTGGAGTGGGTTGCCATGCCCTCCTCCAGGGGATCTTCCTGACCCAAGGAAGAGGAATTAGGAAGCGTCTCGAGGATCAAGGGTAAGGGGGAAGAAATAATGAGACACAAACCTTGGGTGTTTCTCCTGGTCCATTGCACTCCAATTGACAATCCACGGACAGGATTTTTCCTGAGGCTCTGCTTGCCCAAGGAAATGGAGTTGGGTTTGAAGAAATGCTGCCACCTTGTGGCCACATCCAGTAACAACTTTAAAACCAATTTTTTAAAATATATACTAATTATTCCATTTTGCTTTTATTTTTTTATTTTTTTTCGTTTATTTTTATTAGTTGGAGGCTAATTACTTCGCAACATTGCAGTGGGTTTTGTCATACATTGACATGAATCAGCCATGGAGTTACATGTATTCCCCATCCCGATCCCCCCTCCCACCTCCCTCTCCACCCGATTCCTCTGGGTCTTCCCAGTGCACCAGGCCTGAGCACTTGTCTCATGCATCCCACCTGGGCTGGTGATCTGTTTCACCATAGATAATATACATGCTGTTCTCTCGAAACATCCCACCCTTGCCTTCTCCCACAGAGTCCAAAAGTCTGTTCTGTACATCTGTGTCTCTTTCTCTGTTTTGCATATAGGGTTATCATTACCATCTTTCTAAATTCCATATATATGTGTTAGTATGCTGTAATGTTCTTTATCTTTCTGGCTTACTTCACTCTGTATAAGGGGCTCCAGTTTCATCCATCTCATTAGGACTGATTCAAATGAATTCTTTTTAAAGGCTGAGTAATATTCCATGGTGTATATGTACCACAGCTTCCTTATCCATTCGTCTGCTGATGGGCATCTAGGTTGCTTCCATGTCCTAGCTATTATAAACAGTGCTGCGATGAACATTGGGGTGCATGTGTCTCTTTCAGATCTGGTTTCCTCAGTGTGTATGCCCAGAAGTGGGATTGCTGGGTCATATGGCAGTTCTATTTCCAGTTTTTTAAGAAATCTCCACACTGTTCTCCATAGCGGCTGTACTAGTTTGCATTCCCACCAACAGTGTAAGAGGGTTCCCTTTTCTCCACACCCTCTCCAGCATTTATTGCTTGTAGACTTTTGGATAGCAGCCATCCTGACTGGCGTGTAATGGTACCTCATTGTGGTTTTGATTTGTATTTCTCTGATAATGAGTGATGTTGAGCATCTTTTCATGTGTTTGTTAGCCATCTGTATGTCTTCTTTGGAGAAATGTCTGTTTAGTTCTTTGGCCCATTTTTTAATTGGGTCATTTATTTTTCTGGGATTGAGCTTCAGGAGTTGCTTGTATATTTTTTTTTTTTTTTACACCAAAGAAAAATTTTATTAAAGTATAGATTACTGGTTATTTAAAAATACAAACATACAAAGGCATTATCATACAACTGATTTCTAAACTCAACACTTTTAAAATACAAAACAATGATCATTACCCCTAAGAGTCAGTTTGAAACAAACTGACTTTTAAGTTGGTTTTATAATTCTTTTCACTCAGTCTTGCTTACAAATATTACTAGGTTTTTCAGTTTCATTCCATATCAGAAAGTTTTTTTGACATGTTTACTTCTCAAAGTAGTATATAGTTATTTCTTGGAATTAATATTAGCAACTATAGAAAGCTTCTCTATGTGACAAAAATTCAATATGGTTGCTGCTTTGGAAATAGTTATTTCCAAATAACTATTTTGAGTTATCTACACTAAGACTCACATATTGAAAGGTAAAATAGGAATGGGTAAATGATGGGGATTGAGAGCACGAAGACTAAGAAAAGATGATGTTATCTTTTACTGCAGACCTGCTTCAAGAAAACTCCATTATTTACTTTGATACTATTACTAGAGAAGCAGTTTCTGCCAGATCACAGGTTGGCTAGGTAGTTGTCCATTTTAATTTTCTTTACTAAAGAATGGCAGACAGCAACAATTAAATTGCTCCACCAAATAAGCAGAGACTTTAAGTTACCATATACTTTAATTATGAAAAATAAATTATTTTCTTAATTGGTTTAGCAGCCTTGTATCTGGAAAGGCAGCAAAACCCACTCTGTTCCAAAATTAGAAGGCCAGCTCAGAGGCTGCTTCTAAGATGCCTGACTATCTTCTATCATCAATCAGTCATGAAAGTGGACTTTCATGAACTCAGTAATAAATGTAAAAATAAACTCATTTATCAAACAATGTTGAGCCTGCAAAAGCAAAAAAGTTCATAAGGTAGGAACTGGTTTGTTTAACACAAAGGATATATATCCTCTTATATAACACAAGAGGAATACGTATGGTAGTAAAAACAATTTATAATAAACTTGTAAAGAGATGATTCTGGTTTACATGTAAGTCGGCTTAACTGACCATGACTGAATGATTGAAAATTTTCTTCTCTGAACATAATGCCCATTCATTATAAGCTAAGCCAGACTTAGTTTCTTATAAATCGCTATTTCCTTGGATTTATTGACTACACCCTTACTTTACAGCCATTTAACTTATAAGCTGGGCCTGCCCAGCCTGCCCATAAAGCCTCTCTTCAGAAAGATACAAGATGCATTAAACAGAGGCATCTTCCTCTAAGAATCTGTACTTCAAAACAGCCTAGGAAGAACTAGCAACTGGCTTTCCAATGTAGCTACCTCTCATTTCACATTATGCAGTTTACTAACCACTCCTTCCTTACAGAAAACTCAGTAGCTGTAAAACTTTTTGTTCCATTTCAAAACATTTCAATACTTATTAATTCCAAAGATCCGAACACCATGTAGCTGTGGCATTTTGGGAATTAGCACACTCAGGAGAGAAGCTGTGTTTAGGATGAAGTGAGTTGTATCATACTTCGTATAGAAACTTGCCAGAAAATATAGAATTATTGGAGAAATTGTGAAAAACTTCCGTGAAGATGTAAACTGTACTCCATAGTCCAGTTGTTCCCAATGAGTTAGGAGCCTTGCTTTACCCTGGTCGGGAGTTTCAAAAGGTGTTCCTTTTACTGCATGCAAAAATACATACATCCCCAGATTATGTATAACATTTGTTAAAGTCCAAGCAACAGGAACACTGAAGAAGGGAATACTGAGTAAAACAATGTGAAGCAAGCCAACTCCCAATGCATATGTCAGCCACATACCACGGCTGTTCATTACACGGGTATTCGGATTCACCTCGCTGTGGGCAACGCCAACATTCATGTTTGCGCAGCGCCGCGGAGGCGAAGGCGGCGTCTCCTCAGGCCGGATGCGAGTGCTTGTATATTTTTGAGATTAATCCTTCTTAAGGGTTCTTACTGTTCAAATGGAGAAGGAAATGGCAACACACTCCAGTATTCTTGCCTAGAAAATCCCATAGACGGAGGAGCCTGGTATGCTACAGTCCATGGGGTCGCAAAGAGTCGGACACGACTGAGCGACTTCACTGTTCAAAAGGTCTGAGACTGTAAATGACACCTACCCTTAAGCTCCCTCAGAAAATCACCAGTAAAGAATTCAAAGCAGGGCCCAATTTCAAGAAGCCAATTTCAAGAGGTACATTGTATTTGCACTGTCTAAAGTCCAAAAGCATCTGGAAACATACTCCACACGACTACCTCCTGAAATGAGGCCAATCAAAACCACCACAAGGAATCATCTCATATTGCTTAGAAAGACCAGCATCAAAGAGATCTACTGATACTAAGTCTTGCAGAGGGCTTAGATAAAAAGGAATCATCCTCCCCTCTTCATTTGGATGTAAATTGATACAGGAAGGATGCAAAGCAGCATAGGGGTTTCAAAAAAAAATCAAACCCTAGGAATAGGAGAACCTTCTGATGGGGCTAGCCCAGTCTCCCACTCCTGTGCTTAGATCTAGAGAAAATCAGAAGATGACATGTGCACCCCTGTTTTCAGGGCAGCATGATTTACAAAAGCCAAGACATCAGAATCAAACCAGTTGCCCAAAATAGAAATTGAGGTCTAACAGGTTTGCCTCTCCACTGGAATCCTGCTAACTTATAAGACAGCACAGAATAATGCCAATGTCTGCAGCATAGATGGACCCAGAAACTGGGATACTATGGGAAGTGAGTCAGAGAGAGAAAGACAAATACCATAAGATAGCCTTGACCAGTGGAATCTAAAAATTCTTACAAAGGAACTCATTTACAAAACAGAAACAGACTTACAAAACAAAATCATGATTTTCAATAAGAAAATGCTAGGGCAGAGGGAGCAATTAAGATGTCGGGCTGAACCTCTACACTTTAATATATATCAAATCAAGAAGCCAAAAGGACCTACTGAATACCATAGGAAAGGCTAGGGAACACACTGTAATCACCTTATAGGAAAAAGAACCAGAAGGAAAGCAGATGAACATCTAAGTGGAACCAAACTGAGTTCTTATACACTGGAAGCAAATAGGACAACACAAATTAACCCTACTCCAATACACAATAACAATGAAATTAAAGCAGGAATAAAAAAAAAAAAATAGCGTGAGGCCTGAAGACATGTGGTCACCTATTTTTTTTGCCATAAAACCACTTGCAAAGGTGTGTGGATAAGCACTCCATATTCACAAGACCCATAGGGCAGTCAGAAATACCTCCCCTCACAAAATACCCTAGGGCTGGACATTGAAAAGGAATTCCAACCTGGGCAGACCTTCAAGAAGCCAATTTCGACAGGTAAGTTTCAATTACACCATTCTAAACAAGTCCCATGAACAACTGTCAACATCACTAAGTGTTAGAGAAATGGAAATTCAAAGTACCACAAGTCATCAACTCACACTGATCAGAGTGGTCATGGTCAAAAACTCCACAGATAGTAAGTTGTGCAGAGGGTGTGGACAAAAGGGAATGCTCCTCCACTGAAGTTGAGGATGGACCTTGGTAAGAGCCACGATGGACAACAGTGTGGAGGTTCCTTAAACAATGAAAAAGAGAATGAGACGGGAAGACTTGCTAACACCATACACCAAAAGAAACTCCAAGTAATATAAGGTTCTGAATGTAAGCATGGATCCTAGGAAATTCTGGAGGAAAATATCAGAGGGACACACTTTGTCATCAACCACATCAAGTACTTTTTACATGCACTTCTTAGAATATTGGAAAAACCAGAAACAAGAAAACAGGGCTGAATAAGAAAATGGTGGCTGCACAGTGCTGGAGTGGCAAGCAGCGGCTATCTGGCGATGGAGCAGCTGAGAGGAGATACCCCACGTCCAAGGTCAGGAGTGGTTTGCTTTGCTGGACCAGCTGTGAGGAGATAACCCACATCCATGGTCAGAGAAACCCCAGTAAGATGCTAGGCACTGGAGCGGCTGTGAGGAGATAACCCATGTCCAAAGGCAAAGGAGAAGCCCCAGCAAGATGGTAGGAGGGGTGAATCTGCATTTAGAATCAAACCCCATTTCCGCCAGAGATGCTCAGAGGGCTCATACAAACTTTGTGTGCACCAGGACCCAGGGACCTCACAGAGACTGAGACAGAACTGTGTTTGAGCATCTCCTGTGGGTGTATGGGTCAGCAGTGGCCTGCCACAGGGACAGGGGCTCTGGGTGCAACACACTTGGGTATGGGATAAGCCCTTTTGGAGGAGGTGGCCATTAAACCCACCACAGAGTTGCCAGAACTTACACAGGACTGGGAAATACTCTTGGAGGGCATAAACAGAACCTTGTGGACCAGGACCCAGGAGAAAGGAGCAGTGACCCCACAAGAGACTGACCCAGATGTGCCTGGGAGTGTCCAGGAGTCTCCAACGGAGGTGTGGGTCTGTGGTGGCCTGCTGCAGGATTGTGGGCACTGAGTGTAGCCGTACATGCATGGGATCTTTTGAAGGAGTCACCATTATCTTCATTACCTCCATTACAGTTTGAAAGAAAGTGAAAGTCACTCGGTCATGTCCGACTCTTTGTGATCCCATAGACTATATAGTCCATGGAATTCTCCAGGCCAGAATACTGGAGTAGGTAGCCTTTCCCTTCTCCAGGGGATCTTCCCAACCTAGGGATTGAACCCAAGTCTCCTGCATTGCAGGCAGATTCTTTACCAGCTGAGCCACAAGAGATGCCCAAATAGTTTTGGCTCCAGGTAAATAGCAAGGAGGGAACAGATTAAAGATGTACTGAGCATGGCCCTGCCCATCAGAACAAGACCCAGTTTACCCCACAGTCAGTCTCTTCCATCAGGAAGCTTCCATAAGCCTTTTATCCTTCCATCAGAGAGCAGACAGGCTGAAAACCACAATCACAGAAAACTAACCAACCTAATCACATGGACCACAGCCTTGTCTAGCTCAATGAAACTATGAGCCATGCCATGTAGGGCCACCCAAGACAGACGGATCATGGTGGAGAGTTCTCACAAAATATGGTACACTGGAGAAGGGAATGGCAAAACACTTCAGTATTCTTGCCTTGAGAACTCCATGAACAGCATGAAAAGGCAAAAAGGTATGACACTGAAAGATGAACTCCCCAGGTCGGTAGGTGCCCAATATGCTACTGGCGATCACTGGAGAAATGAGTTCAGAAAGAATGAAGAGATGGAGCCAAAGCAAAAACAATGCCCAGTTGTGGATGTGACTGGTGATAGAAGCAAGGTCTGATGCTATAAAGAGCAATATTTCATAGGAACCTGGAATGTTAGGTCCATGAATCAAGGCAAATTGGAAGTTGTCAAACAGCAGATAGCAAGAGGGAACATTGATATTTTAGAAATCAGCAAACTAAAATGGACTGGAAAGGGTGAATTTAACTCAGATGACCATTATATATTTACTACTGTCGGCAAGAATCCCTTAGAAGAAAGAGAGTAGCCATCATAGTCAACAAAAGAGTCCAAAATGCAGTACTTGCATGCAGTCTCAAAAACGACAGAATGATCTCTGTCCGTTTCCAAGGCAAACCATTCAATATCATGGTAATCCAAGCCTATGCCCCAACCAGTAAAGCTGAGAAAGCTGAAGTTGAACGGTTCTATGAAGACTTACAAGATCTTTTAGAACTAATATCCAAAAAAGATGTCCTTTTCATTATAGGGGACTGGAGTGCAAAAGTAGGAAGTCAAGAAACACCTGGAGTAACAGGCAAATTTGACCTTGGAGGACAGAATGAAGCAGAGCAAAGGCTAATAGTGTTTTGCCAAGAGAACGCACTGGTCATAGCAAACACCCTCTTCCAACAACACACGAGAAGACTCTACACATGGACATCACCAGATGGTCAACACTGAAATCAGATTGGTTATAGTCTTTGCAGCTAAAGATGGAGAAGCTCTATACAGTCAGCAAAAACAAGACCAGGAGCTGACTGTGGCTCAGATCATGAACTCCTTATTAACAAATTTGGACATAAATTGAAGACAGTAGGGAAAACCACCTGACCATTCAGGTATGACCTAAATCAAATCCTTTACGATTATGCAGTGGAAGTGAGAAATAGATTTTAAAGGACTAGGTCAGATAGCAGAGTGCCTGATGAATTATGGACGGAAGTTTTTACAGGACATTGTACAGACATTGTACAGGAGTCAGGGATCAAGACTATGCCCAAGAAAAGGAAATGCCAAAAAGCAAAATGGCTGTCTGAGGAGGCCTTACACATAGCTGTGAAAAAGAAGAGAAGCAAAAAGCAAAGGAGAAAAGAAAAATACCTATTTGAATTCAGAGTTCCAAAGAATAGCAAGGAGAGATAAGAAAGCCTTCCTCAGTGGTCAGTGCAAAGAAATAGAGGACAAAAATAGAATGGGAAAGACTAGAGATCTCTTCAACAAAATTAGAGATACCAAGGGAACAGTTCATCCAATGACTGGCTCAATAAAGGACAGAAATGGTATGGGCCTAACAGAAGCATAAGATATTGAGAAGAGGTGGCAAGAATACACAGAAGAAGTGTACAAAAAAGATCTTCATGATCCTGATAATCACGATGGTGTGATCACTCACCTAGAGCCAGACATCCTGGAATACGAAGTCAAGTGGGCCTTAGGAAGCATCACTATGAACAAAGCTAGTGGAGGTGATGGAATTCCAGTTGAGCTATTTCAAATCCTAAAAGTTGATGCTGTGAAAGTGCTTCACTCAATATGTCAGCAAATTTGGAAAACTCAGCAGTGACCACAGGGCTGGAAAAGGTCAGTTTTCATTCCAACCCCAAAGAAAGGCAATGCCAAAGAATGCTCAAACTACCACACAATTGCATTCATACACGCTAGTAAAGTAATGCTCAAAATTCTCCAAGTCAGGCTTCAACAATACATGAACTGTGAACTTTCAGCTGTTCATGCTGGTTTTAGAAAAGGCAGAGGAAGCAGAGATCAAATTGCCAATATCCACTGGATCATCAAAAAAGCAAGAGAGTTCCAGAAAAACATCTACTTCTGCTTTATTGACTATGCCAAAGCCTTTGACTGTGTGGATCTCAACAAACTGTGGAAAATTCTGAAAGAGATGGGAATACTAGACCACCTAACCTGCCTCTTGAGAAATCTGTATGCAGGTCAGGAAGCAACAGTTAGATCTGGACATGGAACAACAGACTGGTTCCAAATCGGGAAAGGAGTACATCAAGGCTGTGTATTGTCACCCTGCTCATCTAACTTATACACAGAATATATCATGAGAAATGCTGGGCTGGATAAAGTACAAGCTGGAATCAAGATTTCCGGGAGAAATTTCAATAACCTCAGGTATGCAGATGACACCACCCTTATGGCAGAAAGTGAAGAACTAAAGAGCCTCTTGATGAAAGTGAAAGAGGAGAGTGAAAAAGTTGGCTCAAAGGTCAACATTCAGAAAACTATGATCATGGTATCCATTCCCATCAGTTCATGGCAAATAGATGGGGAAACAGTGGAAACAGTGTCAGACTTTATTTTTTTGGGCTCCAAAATCACTGCAGATGGTGACTGCAGCCATGAAATTAAAAGACGGTTACTCCTTGGAAGGAAAGTTATGACCAACCTAGACAGCATATTAAAAAACAGAGACATTTCTTTACCAACAAAAGTCCGTCTAGTCCGGAGAAGGCAATGGCAACCCACTCCAGTACTCTTGCCTGGAAAATCCCATGCACGGAAGAGCCTGGTAGGCTGCAGTCCATGGGGTTGCAAAGAGTCGGACACGACTGAGAGACTTCACTTTCACTTTTCAGTTTCATGCATTGGAGAAGGAAATGGCAACCCACTCCAGTGTTCTTGCCTGGAGGATCCCAGGGAAAGTGGAGCCTGGTGAGCTGCCATCTATGGGGTCGCACAGAGTCAGACACGGCTGAAGCAACTTAGCAGCAGCAGACTATCTAGTCAAGGCTATGGTTTTTCCAGTAGTCATATATGGATGTATGGGTTGGACTATAAAGAAAGCTGAGTGCTGAAGAATTGATACTTTTGAACTGTGGTGTTGGAGAAGACTCTTGAGAGTCCCTTGGACTGCAAGGAGATCCAACCAGTCCATGCTAAAGGAAATCAGTCCTGAATAGTCATTGGAAGGACTGATGCTGAAACTGAAACTCCAATACTTTGGACACCTGATGCAAAGAGCTGACTCACTGGAAAAACCCTGATGCTGGGAAAGATCAAAGGCGGGAGGAGAATGGGATGACAGCAGATGAGATTGTTGGATGGCATCACCGACTCAGTGTACATGAGTTTGAGTAAACTCCAGGAATTGGTGATGGACATGGAGGCCTGGTGTGCTGCAGTCCATGGGGTTGCAAAGAGCCTGACACAACTGAGCGACTGAATTGAGGTGAAGAAAACTGGACCTAATTAACCTCAAAGGCATTTGCGCAGCAAAGGAAATCCAACAAAGACAACCCTCAGAATAGGAAAAATATTGGCAAAGTTTTTTTGCAATACACACAGTGTGCAGCTCCATCCAAAATACAAACAACCCCCCCCCCTTAAAAATTGGGCTATGTAGAAAAGGATATTTTTTGGAGGAAGGTATACAGATTGCCATTAGGCACATGAAAAATGTTCAACATCCCTAATTATTAGAGAAATGCTGATCCAAAATCTAAAGAGCTCTCACCTCTCACTTGTTCAGAGGCTATGTGAAAATATCTCCAAAAAGAAATACCTGGAAAAAAAAAGAAATACCTGAGAGGGTGTGGAGAGAAGGGAACCCTTCTTCCCTGTGGTAGGGAAAGTATACTGCTACATCCACTAGAGAATGGAGAACAGTGTGAAATTTCCTAAAAAATGTAAACATTGAAGTGCCCTAGGACCCAGAGACCCCCAAACTGGGCAATGGCCCAGAGAAAACCAATAATTTCAAGACATGGTTACCCCTGATATCGAGGCAGCACTAGGGAACATTGTTAAGACATGGAAGAAACCTAAGAGGAGCAGAACTGAAGAATGGAGAGAAGGTGGGGTACATACATACACAATGCAATATTACTCAGCCCTAAATAGGAAATGATGCCAGGTCCAGCCACAGGGAAGAAATTCGTGAGGATCATAACAAGTGAAGTAAGGGAGACAAGCATCATATGAGGGTCACTTATCCTGGAATCTATAAACAGACACACATGAACCTCTTTACCAAAGAGAAACATCCTCAGAGAATTATAAGAGAAACTTATGGTTACCAGAAGAAGAAAGGTGTGGGGCAGGGAGAAATGAACTGGTTTAGACTAACATATGCACACTAGTATTGAGAAAATAAGCCACAGAAACTCACTATATAACACAAGAAACCTTACTCAACGCTCTATAGCAAACTATCTGGAGAAAGAGGCTGAGACGAAATGTATGTCTCTATCTATAAGTAAACCAAGTTGCTGTAGATGAAAAATGAAAAAAAAGGAAATACAGGAAAGAAATGCCCACAACCTTGTAATTCACCTGTATAGTCCAGTTCAAATTATAGGATAAAAAACAAACAAACAAATGTTGAGTTTATTTTTCTTGGGCCATGGTGCCATGGGATGGTGTCACATCTCTGAAGTCTGAGCAAGCTGGGGCCCCAGGGCTGGAGTTTGGAGTGGCTGAGGGAGCTGGCAGCATGTGGCTGGCCGTGTGTGCCCAGATGGACCTGGAGTGGCTCTTGCTAGGTTCATGAGCCCCCCAAACTCCGGGTGCAGGCAGGCTTTCCTTGAGGAAATCCAAGCCTACTGCACCCAAACATAGTGGAGCCTCTGGGCTGCAAGAGCTTTCAAGACACCCTGAGTTGCATGTATCCCTAAGACTGGGGTTGTAACCACCGGCCACCTGTCTTAGGGTAGCCTCAGCTCTGGATGATTGCACCCTTCCCAGTGTGGTTTTGCAGGAGTTAAGACGTATGCAAAGGATCGAGGGTAAGGGACAAGAAGTAATGAGACACAAACCTTGGGTGTTTCTCCTGGTCCATTGCACTCTAATTGACAGTCCACACACAGGGTTTTCTCTGAAGCTCCGCTTGCCCAAGGAACTCGAGTTGCGTCTGAAGAAATGCTGCCACCTTGTGGCCACGTCCAGTAACAACAACTTTAAAACTAGTTCTCAAGGGCTCTTACTATTCAAAAGGCCTGAGGCTGTAAATGACACCTGCCCTTAAGGTCCCTGGGAAAATCACCAGTAAAGAATTCAAAGTGGGGCCCAATTTCAAGAAGCCAATTTCAAGAGTTACATTGTATTCACGCTGTCTAAAGTCCAAAAGCATCTGGAAACATACTCCACACGACTACCTCCTGAAACCAGGCCAATCAAAACCACCACGAGGAATCATCTCATATTGCTTAGAAAGACCAGCATCAAAAAGATCTAGTGAAACCAAGTCCCACAGAGTGCTTAGGGGAAAAGGAATCCTCCTTTCCTCTTTGTTGGGATGTAAATGGGTACAGGAATTATGCAAAGCAGCATAGGGGTTTCTTAAACAACAACAACAAAACTAAGCATAGGAGAACCTTCTGTGGAATGAAAATATTTTCTGCTGTATTAATACACAAGAAATGTCACAGCCATCAGCGATTTCTGGCCTCCATCAGTTCAGTTCAGTTACTCAGTCATGCCCAACTCTTTGCGACCCCATGGACTGAAGCACACCAGGTCCATCACCAACACCCAGAGCTTGCTCAAACTCATGTGCATTGAGTTGGTGATGCCATCCAACCATCTCATCCTCTGTTGTCCCCTTCTCCTCCTGCCTTCAGTCTTTCCCAACCATCTGGGGCTTTTCCAATGAGTCAGTTCTTCGCATCAAGTGGCCAAAGTATTGGAGCTTCAGCTTCAGTATCAGTCATTCCAATGAATATTCAGGACTGATTTCCTTTCGAACTGACTGGTTTGATCTCCTTGCAGTCTAAGGGACTTTCAAGATTCTTCAAGAGGCTCTTTAGTTATTCTTCACTTTCTGCCATAAGGGTGGTGTCATCTGTGTATCTGAGGTTATTAATATCTCTCCTGGCAATCTTGATTCCAGCTTCTGCTCCATTCAGCCCAACATTTTGCATGATGCACTCTGCATATAAGTTAAATAAGCAGGGTGACAATATACAGCCTTGATGACTCCTTTCTTGATTTGGAACCAGTCTGTTGTTTCAGGTCCATGCTTCTTGACCTGCATACAGATTTCTCAGAATGCAAGTAAGGTGGTCTGGTATTCCCATCTCTTTAAGAATTTTCCATATTTTGTTCTGATCCATGCAATCAAATGTTTTGGCATAGTCAATAAAGCAGAAGTAGAGGTTATTCTGGAACTCTCTTGCTTTTTTGTTGATCCAATGGATGTTGGCAATTTGATCTCTGTTTCTCCTGCCTTTTCTAAATCCAGCTTGCAAATCCAGAGGTTCATAGTTCACGTACTGTTGAAGTCTGACTTGGAGAATTTTCAGTATTACTTTGCTAGCGTGTGAGATGAGTGCAATTGTGCCATATTTTGAACATTCTTTGGCATTGCCTTTTGTTGTGATTGGAATGAAAACTGACCTTTTCCAGTCCTGTGGCCACTTCTGAGTTTTCCAAATTTGCTGGCATATTGAGTGAAGCACTTCCACAGCATCAACTTTTAGGATTTGAAATAGCTCAACTGGAGTCCCATCACCTCCACTAGCTTTGTTCATAGTGATGCTTCCTAAGGCCCACTTGACTTCGAATTCCAGGATGTCTGGCTCTAGGTGAGTGATCACACCATCTTGATTATCTGGGTCGTGAAGATCTTTTTTGTACACTTCTTCTGTGTATTCTTGCCACCTCTTCTCAATATGTTCTGCTTCTGTTAGGTCCACTCTGTTTCTGTCCTTATTGTGCCAGTCTTTGCATGAAATGTTCCCTTGGTATCTGAATTTTCTTGAAGAGATGTCTTATCTTCCAATTCTATTGTTTTCCTCTATTTCTTTGCATTGATCGCTGATGAAGGCTTTCTTATCTCTCTTTGCTATTCTTTGGAACTCTGCATTCAAATGGGAACATCTTTCCTTTTCTTCTTTGTCTTTAGCTTCTCTTATTTTCACAGCTATTTGTAAGGCCTCCTCAGACAGCCATTTTGTCTTTTTGCATTTCTTTTTCTTGGGGATGGTCTTTATCACTGCCTCCTGTACAATGTCACGAACCTTGATCCATAGTTCTTGAGGCACCTTGTCTATCAGATCTAATCACTTGAATCTATTTGTCACTTCCACTGTATAATCATAAAGGATTTGATTTAGGTCATACTGGAATGATCCAGTGAGTTTTCCTACTTTCTTTAATTTAAATCTGAATTTGACAATAAGGAGTTCATGATCTGAGTCACAGTCAGCTCCTGGTCTTGAGCCACAGTTAACTCCTGCCATCTTTTTAGGATTGACCTTCTTGCCTTCAAGTGTGAATCAATTCAATTCAGTCACGCATTCGTGTCCAACTCTGTGACCCCATGGACTGCAGCACACCAGGCTTCCCTGTCCATCACCAACTCCCAGAGCTTCCTTAAACTCATGTCCTTTGAGTCGGTGATGCCATACAACCATCTCCAAGTATGAATGAGAGCTTCAAAAACTATGATCCAGCATATACTGCCACCTCCACGATGATTGCTGAGGAGCTGGGGGAATGCAAAAAGAAAGGTGAACAAGGAAACAGGATTGACCCCAGATAGCTGAGGTGCATATGGAAGGCATGAATTCAGTGATCCCAGAGGCTTGCATCTTCCCATACACAGAATGCTAAATTCCTTAACTTGATACCTGATCTTTGATGTTCAGACTGCCAGCTGCCTTTATTGCAAACTTGTATGTAGCCTTAATTCCCATCCTGCCTCCTTTGAGCACTTTTCTCAGAACTACTGAGATGCTGTCTCCGGGGCTTGGATTCCTAAACATTCCCACCATATAAAATAACTCTCTACTTAAAGGTAGAGATGCTGGGAAAGATAGAAGGCAACAAGGAGAAAGGGATGACAGCAGATGAAATGGTTGGATGGCATCACTGACTCAATGGGCATGAGTTTGAGCAAGCTCTGGGAGATGGTGAAGGACAGGGAAGCCTGGTGTGCTGCAGTCTATGCAGTTGCAAAGAGTTGGACATGACTGAGCAACTGAACAACAACAGCAGCTTTCAGGTTGTGAGTATATTTTTTAGTTGACACTTCTGATTGGGCTACCTCAGTCTCCCACTCCTGGGCTTATATCCAGAGAAAATCAGAATTCGAGATGACATGTGCACCCTGTTTCCAGGGCTGCATGATATATAATAGCCAGGATATCAGAATCAAACCAATTGTCCAAAACCAAAAATTGGAGTCTAAAATTTACACCTCCCCACTGTAATCCTGCCAAGTCATAAAACAATAATGCCAGTGTCTGCAGCATAGAAGGACCCAAATACTGGGATACTAAGGGAAGTGAGTCATAGAAAGAAAGACAAATATCAAAAGATAACCCTGACTGGTGGAATCTAAAAATTCATTCAAAGGAACTCATTTACACAAGATAAACATCTCACAAGCTTACAAAACAAATTTATGATTCTCAAAAAGAAAATGTTAGGGCAGAGGGAACAATTGAGAGGTTTGAATGAACCTCTACACATTTAATAGATAGCAGTTGGAGAAGTCAAAAACACCTACTGAATACCACAGGAAAGGCTAGGGAAAACACTGTAATCACCTTAAAGGTAAAACAAACAAACAAACAAAAAACCAGAAAGAGAACAGATAAACATCTAAGTTAAACCAAATCAAGTTCTTGTACACTGGAAACAAGCAGGACAGCACAAATTAACCCTACTCCAATACACAATAACAATGAAATCACAGCAGGAAAAAAACAGCATTGGGGCCTGAAGCATGCAGTCGCCTTCTGTTTTTTTTCCCATAAAACCACTTGCAAAGGTGTGTGGATGGGCACTCCATATTCACAAGGCCCACAGGGCAGTCAGTAAGAAACACCTCCCCCCCACAAAATGTCCTAGGGCTGGACATTAAAAAGTAATTCCAACCTGGGCAGACCTTCAAGAAGCCAATTTCAACAGTTAAATTTCAATCACACCATTATTGACTAAAAATACAGTCACAACCTGAAAGTAGAGAGTTATTTTATTTGGTGGAAATGTTTAAGACTCTGAGCCCAGGAGACAGCAACTCAGTAGCTCTGAGAAAATTGCTCCAAAGAGGCAGGAGGGGAAGTCAGGCTATATACAAGTTTGCAACAAAAGGAGCAGACAGTCTGAACATCAAAGATCAGGTATCAACTTAAGAAATATTGCATTCTATGTCTGAGAAGATGCAAGCCTCTGGACTCACTGATTTCATGTCTTTCATATGCACCTCAGCTATCTGGGGGCGATCCTGTTTCCTTGTTCACCTTGCTTCTTGCATTTCCCCAGTTCTTCAGCAATCACTTTGGGGGATGGCAGCATCTGCTGGATTGAAGATTTGGGAGCTCTTCTTCACATTGGGCCAGAAATCATTGATGGCTGTGACATTTCTTGTGTATTAACATGGCAGGAGATATTTCCATTTCACAGTCCCTCGCTATGGTCTTAAATTTGAACATGTTAGAGACACATTTCATAACTTTTTTTTTTTTTTTTTGGCTCATGACAGTTCAGTTCAGTTCAGTTGCTCAGTCATGTCGGACTCTGCAACCCCATGGACTGCAGCAAGTCAGGCCTCCCTGTCTATCACCAACTCCCTGAGCTTATGCAAACTCATGTCCATTGAGTTGGTGATGCCATCCAACCATCTCATCCTCTGTCATCACCTTCTCCTCCTGCCCTCAATATTTCCCAGCATCAGGGTCTTTTCAAATGAGTCAGCTCTTCGCATAAGGTGGCCAAAGTATTGGAGTTTCAACTTCAACATCAGTTCTTAAAGTGAACACCCAGGACTGATCTTTAGGATGGACTGGTTGGATCTCCTTGAAGTCCAAGGGACTCTAAAGAGTCTTTTCCAACACCACAGTTCAAAAGCATCATTTTTTCGGCAATCAGCTTTCTTTACAGTCCAATTCTCACATCCATACATGACCACTGGAAAAACCATACCCTTGTTTAGATGGACCTTTGTTGGCAAAGTAATGTCTCTGCTTTTTAATATGCTGTCTAGGTTGATCATTACTTTCCTTCCAAGGAATAAGTGTCTTTTAATTTCATGGCTACACTCACCATCTGCAGTGATTTTGGAGCCCTCCAAAATGAAGTCTGTCACTGTTTCCACATCTATTTGCCATGAAGTGATGGGACCAGATGTCATGATCGTAGTTTTCTGAATGTTGAACTTTAAGCCAACTTTTTCAATCTCCTCTTTCACTTTCATCAAGAGGCTCGTTAGTTTTTCTTCACTTTCTGCCATAAAGATAGTATTATCTGCATATCTGAGGTTATTGAAATTTCTCCTGGCAATCTTGATTCCAGCGTGTGCTTCTTCCAGCCCAGTGTTTCTCATGATGTACTCCACATATAAGTTAAATAAGCAGGGTGACAACATACAGCCTTGACATACTCCTTTCCCGATTTGGAACCAGTCTGTTGTTCCATGTCCAGTTCTAACTGTTTCTTCCTGACCTGCATACAGATTTCTCAAGAGGCAGGTCAGGTGGTCTGGTATTCCCATCTCTTTCAGAGTTTTCCACAGCTTTGGCATAATCAATAAAGCAGAAACAGATGTTTTTCTGGAACTCTCTTACTTTTTCAATGATCCAGCTGGTGTTGGCAATTTAATTTCTGCTTCCTCTGCCTTTTCTAAAATCATCTTGAATATCTGAAAGTTCACAGTTCATGTATTGTTGAAGCCTGACTTGGAGAATTTTCAGCATTACCTTATCAGCATGTGAGATGAGTGCAATTGTGTGGTAGTTTGAGCATTTTTTGGCATTATCTTTCTTTGGGGTTGGAATGAAAACTGACCTTTTCCAGTCCTGTGGCCACTGCTGAGTTCTCCAAATTTGCTGGCATATTGAGTGAAGCACTTTCACAGCATCAACTTTTAGGATTTGAAATAGCTCAACTGGAGTCCCATCACCTCCACTAGCTTTGTTTGTAGTGATGCTTCCTAAGGCCTACTTGACTTTGAATTCCAGGATGTCTGGCTCTAGGTGAGTGATCACATCATCGTGATTATTGGGATCATGAAGATCTTTTTTGTACACTTCTTCTGTGTATTCTTGTCACCTCTTCTCAATATCTTATGCTTCTGTTAGGTCCCATACCATTTCTTTCCTTTATTGAGCCAGTCATTGGATGAACTGTTCCCTTGGTATCTCTAATTTTGTTGAAGAGATCTCTAGTCTTTCCCATTCTATTTTTGTCCTCTATTTCTTTGCACTGACCACTGAGGAAGGCTTTCTTATCTCTCCTTGCTATTCTTTGGAACTCTGCATTCAAATGGGTATATCTTTCCTTTTCTCCTTTGTTTTTTGCTTCTCTTCTTTTCACAGCTATGTGTAAGGCCTTCTCAGACAGCCATTTTGCTTTTCTGCATTTCTTTTTCTTGTAGATAGTCTTTATCACTGCCTCCTCTAAAATGTCACAAACCTCCATCCATAGTTCATCAGGCACTCTGTCTATCAGATCTAGTCCCTTAAATCTATTTCTCACTTCCACTGTATAAATGCAAGGAAGTTGATTTAGGTCATACCTGAATGATCTCGTGGTTTTCCCTACTTCCTTCAATTTAAGTCTGAATTTGGTAATAAGGAGTTCATGATCTGAGCCACAGTCAGCTCCTGGTCTTGTTTTTGCTGACTGTATAAAGCTTCTCCATCTTTGGCTGCAAAGAATAGAATCAGTCTGATTTCGGTGTTGACCATCTGGTGATGTCCATGTGTAGAGTCTTCTCATGTGTTGTTGGAAGAGGGTGTTTGCTATGACCAGTGTGTTCTCTTGGCAAAACACTATTAGCCTTTGCTCTGCTTCATTCTGTCCTCCAAGGTCAAATTTGCCTGTTACTCCAGGTGTTTCTTGACTTCCTACTTTTGCACTCCAGTCCCCTATAATGAAAAGGACATCTTTTTTGGATATTAGTTCTAAAAGGTTTTGTAGGTCTTCATAGAACCGTTCAGCTTCAGCTTTCTCAGCTTTACTGGTTGGGGCATAGGCTTGGATTACCGTGATATTGAATGGTTTGCCTTGGAAACGGACAGAGATCATTCTGTTGTTTTTGAGATTGCATGCAAGTACTGCATTTTGGACTCTTTTGTTGACTATGATGGCCACTCCCTTTCTTCTAAGGGATTCTTGCCGACGGTAGTAAATATAATGGTCACCTGAGTTAAATTCACCCTTTCCAGTCCATTTTAGTTTGCTGATTTCTAAAATGTTGATGTTCCCTCTTGCCATCTGCTGTTTGGCCACTCCCAATTTGCCTTGATTCATGGACCTAACATTCCAGGTTCCTATGAAATATTGCTCTTTACAGCATCGGGTCTTGCTTCTATCACCAGTCACATCCACAACTCTGCATTGTTTTTGCTTTGGCTCCTTCCCTTCATTCTTTCTGGAATTATTTCTCCACTCTTCTCCAGTAGCGTATTGTGCACCTACTGACCTGGGAAGTCATCTTTCAGTGTCGTATCTTTTTGCCTTTTCCTACTGTTCATGGGCTTCCCAAGGCAAGAATACTGAAGTGGTTTGCCATTCCCTTCTCCAGTAGACCACATTTTGTCAGAACTCTCCACCATGACCCGTCTATCTTGGGTGGCCCTACACAGCATGGCTTAGTTTCATTGATTTAGACAAGGCTGTGGTCCATGTGATCAGATTAGCTAATTTTCTGTGATTGTAGTTTCAGTGTGTCTGCCCTCTGATGCCCTCTCTCAGTGCCTACTGTCTTACTGTGGTTTCTCTTGCTTCAGACGTGGGGTAGCTCTTCACAGCTGCTCCAGCAAAGCACAACCACTGCTCCTGACCTTGGATGTGGGGTATCTCCTCTCGGCCGCATGCTGCTCCAGCGCCACCCAGCCACCACTTGCCATAATAAAAGAGTCTCTGTATCCTCTATCTTGTAGCCTAACAGGATCCAGGAGATATTTCCCTTGTTGCTTCTTCCCATACCTAGAACCACACTATTACATTTATTCTACATTATAAATGTGATCTATTTCTTTAAGATGTTTCAGTTCAGTTCAGTTCAGTTGCTCAGTCGTGTCCGACTCTTTGCAACCCCATGAATCGCAGCATGCCAGGCCTCCCTGTCCATCACCAACTCCTGGAGATTACTCAAACTCATGTCCATCGAGTCAGTGATATTATTAACTCATTAACTCGACCAGAGGCTTGGTTATACATCACAAAAGACAACAATCTTTTAAAATAAACAGATTACAAGTAATACAGCTAATAATGTGATTAAAGTTGCACATAGGGATTTAAGCCACGAGCTTTCAGAACCAAACCATCTTCTTAAAACATCACCCCTTATAGGATTCATCTGGTGCTGGGTCCAGCCCTGGCAGAGTCCAGGGGTTCCCTTCAGATGAGCGGCATCAGCGAAGAAAAGAAAGCGAGTCGAGTCTTGGTTGAGTGCAGGATTAAGACTACTTTATTCTCTTACATCTGTGCTTATATACCCTAAAACCAATAAACCTTTATAGAGGTTTAAGGAGGTGGGAATGATAATATTGTACCAGGTGCAGCAGCTAGTCAACGTGAAAAGCCATCTACAAACCTTATCTTGGGAAGCTCAGCCCCAGGCTGAGCTCTGGTATGTAATCCTAAGGGTCAGAGGTCTCATGAATTCCCTCCTGATCACACCCTAAGGAATCTTCTCAATCTCTAATGGACTCTTTATCTACTTTTGCTTATGGGATAGATAGGCCTGTTGCTAGCAGACTTGGTTTTATGCTAGAAGGGTTTTTTTTTTTTTTTTTTTTTTGCAATCATGAGCATTCCAGATTTTAAATTGGCAATCATAATTCCAACAGAGCCAGAAGAGACAGGATATTCTGTGTAATATTTTCCTTACTTCTGGCCTGTTTATTGGGACCCATGTGCCCCCAGGGACTGTGTTGCTGCCATGCAAAGGTTTCAAGGAGGGATTTTAGGTAAGAGTCAGACTAGTTTTTAGGGAACATAGAAGAACGCCAAGCATCAGAAGATGAAAGGACGAAGGCCTGGGAGTAGATGGTGGGGCAGTCTCAAGAAACCCGCAGAGGTCCAGATGCCTTTGCGTGTGGAGAGGTCCCGGAGGTCCAGATGCTTTTGCATGCCAGCTCCTTGGACCCAGACCTTGTCACGGGCGGGGTTTCTCTCTCCGGCTCCTGACAATCTGGTATATTAGCACAACATTTAGTTTGAATTATAGCACAGGAGTCCTCTTGAGATGCTGTGAGGATATCAAGGGCCATACAATTTTGTAAGACAGCTTTTTTCATCACAGAGACCTCAGAATATAGTAGATTAATAGCCTGGTTGGTATCATTTAATGCCTTTTGAGGGAATTTTGTTAAGTCTTCGATGTGAGAAATAATGTTTTCCAACCCTACTGATGGTGTAAAAATAGCTGCTAAGTGATCATACCAGTGAAATACAAATCTCTTGGTCAACTGGGCTCATAGTGATGGCAAATTTGCTGGAGTCACATCTAAATTTGTACATAAGTAGTCTTGAGTCCAGGGGAATCTGAAAGTGTACTTCCTAGCCAGCCTGGTGGAAGCCAGAGTCATAGATTGGACCCACAAAGTAATTGAGTCCTGTTAGGCACCAGTCAGTATATTTCCGGACATCTGATCTAATCTGTTCTATATCAAGTACTGCCTTTAAGAGAAATGGTACATTGGCAGTTTTCATAAGATACCCAGCCTAATTTTCTAGTGTTATTAGGTTCATTATCTTTGGTATGATTTAATTGTTCCCAGTATAGTGGGGCCTTTAAGCTTAGGTTGCCATAGCCTGGTTGTAGCCAGATAAATCCATCCTATAACTGAGGAAGTGTCCTTCTTAATAGTCTAGAGTTTACATTTTTGACTGGAATTTAGCCTGTTGTTCTGACTGAGCTAGAGTAACCTTAAGGTAAAATGCATATTTATGGCCAGTGTTAGAATAAGTATGTTTGATTGGCCAAGTGAGTGTTTACTATCTAGTGATATCAGTAGTAGCCCTGTTCAGTTCAGTCTCTCAGTCATGTCTGACTTTTTGAGGCCCCATGGACTGCAGCACACCAGGCCTCCCTGCCTGTCACCAACTCCCAGAGTTTACTCAAACTCAAGTCCATTGGGTTAGTGATGCCATCCAACCAACTCATCCTCTGTCATCCCCTTTTCCTCCCACCTTCAATCTTTTCCAGCATCAGGGTCTTCTGAAATGAGTCAGTTCTTCACATCAGGTGGCCAAAGTATTGGAGTTTCAGCTTCAGCATCAGTCCTTCCAATGACTATTCAGGACCAATTTCCTTTAGGATGGACTGGTTGGATCTCCCTTGAAGTCCAAGGGATTCTCAAGAGTCTTCTCCAACACCACAATTCAAAAGCATCAATTCTTCAGTGCTCAGCTTTCTTTATAGTCCGACTCTCACATTCATACATGACTATTGGAAAAACCATAGCTTTGACTAGATGGACCTTTGTTGGCAAAGTAATGTCTCTGCTTTCTAATATGCAGTCTAGGTTGGTCATAACTTTTCTTCCAAGGGCAAGCATCTTTTAATTTCATGGCTGCAGTTACCATCTGTAGTGATTTTGGAGCCCAAAAAGATAAAGTCTGTCACTGTTTCCACTGTTTCCCCATCTATTTGCCATGAAATGATGGGACCAGATGTCATTATCTTAGTTTCCTGAATGCTGAGTTTGAAGCCAACCTTTTCACCCTCCAGACAGAACTATAATTCCTATCTTTTAAAATAAACTTTCCAAGAGCCATCCAATCAAACCCTTGGAGGGGAGAAATCCACTGAGGTAAATCAGAGGTACTGGATGCAAGTAATTGACCACAACCCAACAACTTGATTTCTAAAATTTGCATAAAATCATGCCCATGATAGAAAAACATTCGCTTTATGCGTAAGAGTCCAAGAAATCAAGAAAAAAACGTTATGAACAATCATATGAGTCAGGTCATCTTGGGTCAGCTGTCTACTTCTGATGTTGTCTTCTCACTCTGGCATTGGTTTTTTGTTATTATTACAGCATTTCTTTAAGGTGAGCTTGAGGTCAGCAGTTCTCTCTATAGACCAGTCTGGTGCCAGAGCCCTTTTTAGGTGGGAAATATGTACCTAAGAGTCAATTCCCTTCCATTTCACTGTGCATGAGCTAGTCAGAAAAACCCAATAATGGCCCTTCCATTTAGGTTGAAAAGAGTCTTTTAAATTATGTCTTTTCCAATGTAAATAATCTCCTGATTTTAAGTTATGGGACATCTGATCTTCATTTGAGGATAGATTACTGCAATAAGCTTTAGAAATACCTTTATGGGAATGCAAACTAGTACAGCCGCTATGGAAAACAGTGTGGAGATTTCTTAAAAAACTGGACATAGAACTGCCATATGACCCAGCAATCCCACTTCTGGGCATACACACTGAGGAAACCAGATCTGAAAGAGACACGTGCACCCCAATGTTCATCGCAGCACTGTTTATAATAGCCAGGACATGGAAGCAACCTAGATGCCCATCAGCAGATGAATGGATAAGGAAGCTGTGGTACATATACACCATGGAATATTACTCAGCCATTAAAAAGAATTCATTTGAACCAGTCCTAATGAGATGGATGAAGCTGGAGCCCATTATACAGAGTGAAGTAAGCCAGAAAGATAAAGAACATTACAGCATACTGACACATGTATATGGAATTTAGAAAGGTGATAACGATAACCCTATATGCAGAACAGAAAAAGAGACACAGAAATACAGAACAGACTTTTGAACTTTGTGGGAGAAAGTGAGGGTGGGATATTTCAAAAGAACAGCATGTATACTATCTATGGTGAAACAGATCACCAGCCCAGGTGGGATGCACGAGACAAGTGCTCTGGCCTGGTGCACTGGGAAGACCCAGAGGAATCGGGTGGAGAGGGAGGTGGGAGGGGGGATCGGGATTGGGAATACATGTAAATCCATGGTTGATTCATATCAATGTATGACAAAACCCACTGGAAAAAAATAATAATAATAATAATAAAAAAAAATTAAAAAAAAAAAAAAAAAGAAATACCTTTAGACTGTCTTTGGAGGAGGCAATGGCACCCCACTCCAGTACTCTTGCCTGGAAAATCCCATGGACAGAGGAGCCTGGTAGGCTGAGGTCACTAAGAGTCAGACATGACTGAGCGACTTCACTTTCACTTTTCACTTTCATGCATTGGAGAAGGAAATGGCAACCCACTCCAGTGTTCTTGCCTGGAGAATCCCAGGGATGGGGGAGCTTGGTGGGCTGCCGTCTATGGGGTCTCACAGAGTCAGACACGACTGAAGTTACTTAGACTGTCTTGTCAGTAATTTGATTAAACCCTTGTGTATATATAATACAATATATCTCTCTTAAGTAATACAGGGTCATAGTCTTTCATCCAATCTCATTGTCTCCATGTAATAATCTAAAAGGGAGACAAATGATGTTTGCCAAAGGAGTGGATCTGAGGTTGAGGAAAACCAATGGAAGAGCCTTAGGCCAAGGGAAGGAATTAGTATCCATAATTTTAGGCCAGCTGAGTTTTACTTGTTTCATTTGTCCTTTCCACTAACCCAGAAGACTGGGAGGTGATAGGCACAATGGAAATGTTGCATAATCAGCCAAATTTTATGAATTTCCTTAACCATTTGTCCAGTAGAATGGGTCCCTCTGTCACTATGTAGTTCAGAGAGTTTTCCCCAGGTGGGAATCACTCTAAAAGCCACTTCCCTACTGATTGTGCCATGGCCTTTCTACATGGTTAAAGATTTGAACAATGTAGTTAGGAAACTTGGATACTTCTGCAACATATAACATTTTAATCTTCAGCAGAGGCATGGGTTGACAGTGGCCTGCTTCAGGGTCAGAGGCACTGAGTGCAGCAGTTCCTGCACGGGATCTTCTGAAGGAGGTCTCTATTATCTTCATTACCTCCACCATAGTTTGGCCTCAAGTCAAGCAACAGGGAGGGAAAACAGCCTCACCCATCAACAGAAAATTGGATTAAAGATTTACTGAACATGGCCTATCAGAATAGACCCAGTTTCCCACTCAATAAATATCTCCCATCAGGAAGCATCCATAGGCCTCTTATCCTTCTCCATAAGAGGATAGACAGAATGACAACCACAATCACAGAAAACTAACCAAACTGATCACATGGATCACAGCCTTATCTAGCTCAAAGAAACTATGAGCCATGCCCTATAGGGCAACCCAAGACTGACAGGTCATGTCAGAGAGCTGTGATAAAACGTGGTCCACTGAAGAAGGGAATGGCAAACCACTTCAGTATTCTTGCCTTGAGAACTCCATGAACAGTATGAAAAGGCAAAAAGGCATGACACTGAAAGATGTACTTCCCAGGTCAGTAGGTGCCCAATATGCTACTGGAGAAGAGTGGAGAAATAACTCTAAAAGAATGAAGAGATGGAGCCAAAGCAAAAACAACACCTAGTTGTAGATGTGACTGGTGATGGAAGTAAAGTTGGATGCTGTAAAAAGCAATATTGCATAGGGACTGGGGAATGTTAGGTCCATGAATCAAGGCAAATTGGAAGTGGTCAAGCAGGGGATGGCAAAAGTGAATGCCATCATTTTAGAAATCAGTGAACTAAAATGGACTGGAAAGGGTGAATTTAACTCAGATGACCATTATATCTACTACTGTGGGCAAGAATTCCTTCGAAGAAATGGAGTAGCCATCAAAGTCAACAAAAGGGTCCAAAATGCAGTAATTGCATGCAATCTCAAAAATGACAGAATGATCCCTGTTTGTTTTCAAGGCAAACCATTCCATCTCACAGTAATCCAAGTCTATGCCACGATCAGAAATGCTGAAGAAGCTGAAGTCGAATGGTTCTGTGAAGACCTACAAGACCTTCTGGAAATAACACCCCCAAAAGGTGTCTTTTGTAGGGGACTGGAGTGCAAAAGTAGGAAGTCAAGAGCTACCTGGAGTAACAGGCAAATTTGGCCTTGGAGTACAAAATGAATCAGGTCAAAGGCTAACAGAGTTTTGTCAAGAGAACACACTGGTCATAGCACACACTCTCTTCCAACAATACAAGAGAAGACTCTACACATGAACATCACCAGATGGCCAACATCAAAATCAGACTGATTATATTCTTTGCAGCCAAAGATGGAGAAGCTCTATACAGTCAGCAAAACAAGACCAGGAGCTGACTGTGGCTCAGATCATGAATTCCTTATTACCAAATTCGGACTTAAATTGAAGGAAGTTGGGAAAACCACAAGACCATTCAGGTATGCCCTAAATCTAATCCCTAACGATTATACAGTGGAAGTGAGAAATAGATTCAAGTGATTAGATCTGATAGACAGAGTGCCTGATGAACTATGGATGGAGGTTCATGACATTGTACAGGAGGCAGTGATAAAGGCCATCTCCAAGAAAAAAAATGCAAAAAAGCAAAATGGCTGTCTGAGGAGGCCTTACAAATATCTGAGAAAAGCAGAGAAGCTAAAGGCAAAGAAGAAAAGGAAAGATATACCCATTTGAATTCAGAGTTCCAAAGAATAGCAAGGAGAGATGAGAGCCTTCCTCAGTGATCAATGCAAAGAAATAGAGGAATACAATAGAATGGGAAAGACAAGGTATCTGTTCAAGAAAATTCGAGATACCAAGGGAACATTTCATGCAAATACGGGCACAATAAAGGACAGAAACAGTACGGACCTAACAGAAGCAGAAGATATTAAGAAGAGGTGGCGAGAATACACAAAAGAACTATACAAAAATGATCTTCATGACCCAGATAACCAGGATGGTGTGATCACTCACCTAGAGCCAGATATTCTGGAATGTGAAGTCATGTGGGCCTTAGGAAGCATCACTACAAACAAAGCTAGTGGAGGTGACGGAATTCCAGTTGAGCTACTTCAAATCCTAAAATTTGATGCTGTGGAAGTGCTTCACTCAATATGCCAGCAAATTTGGAGAACTCATCAGTGGCCACAGGACTGGAAAAGGTCAGTTTTCATTCCAATCCCAAAGAAAGGCAATGCCAAAGAATGTTCAAACTACTGCACAATTGTGCTTATCTCACACACTAGGAAAGTAACGCTCAAAATTCTTCAAGCCAGGGCTCAACAGTATGTCAACCATGAACATCCAGATGTTCCAACTGGATTTAGAAAATGCAGAGGAACCAGAGATAAAATTGCCAATATCTGCTGTATCATCAAAAACGAAAGAGAGTTCTAGAAAAAAAATCTGCTTTTGCTTTATTGACTCTGCCAAAGCCTTTGACTGTGAGGATCACAACACACTGTGGGAAATTCTTAAAGAGATGGGAATATCAGGCCACCTTGAGAGGGTAAGATGCAGGAAGACCAGGGGTCTCCAAATGGAGGAAATAGGTTGCAAGTGTCAGACACTTTTATCTCTCTTAAGCGGCAGGAGGAAACAAACTAGCGATATTTTTTTCCCATCTCTATACAAATTTAAAAGGAGGTTTCTCTTAAAATACTGTGTTGCCATCACACCTGGTTTCACCCGAAGCTAACTATTCTCAAACCTTGAGTTAACCAATACATTTTTCTTATGGAAGTATTTATCTTAAGCTATGTTAATGTACTATGCATTTACCCCAGACTCTGTCTTCAAGTTGCTTCCGCCTAATGGCTCAGAATCTACTTGACAAACCAGTATGTTATACTCAGATAGTGTTCCCCTAACCTATGTAAATGAAACTATTTATATGGTAATCTGCCCTTCTACAAGATTCAAGTCAATCATTTTATGGCTCAGGATGAATCATCTGTGCCAAGATTATCCCAAAATGCATCTTACTGATGAGGGGCCTGGTGCCATTCTGAGTTTTAAGACATTTCTTTCTTTTTGTTAACAGACTGCTAGTGACTCTATAACATCCAGCTGAAGACTAGTAGTGGGGTACTCTTTCTGGCTCCTTCTGATGCCTATGTCAGAAGCTTTCTCTACCTCCTTTATGCTTTAATAAAACTTTATTACACAAAAGCTCTGAGTGATCCAGCCTCATCTCTGGCCTCGGATTGAATTCGTCTCCTCCAGAGGCCAAGAATCCCAGCCTCTTATCGTTCAGCAACAACCTTTCACCCTGACCTGCCCCCTAAGAAATCTGTGTGCAGGTCAAGAAGAAACAGTTTTACTGGACTTGGAACAATCAACTGGTTCCAAATCGGGAAAGGAGTATGTCAAGGCTGTATATTGTCACCCTGCTTATTTAACTTATATGTAGAGTACATCATGAGAAACGCTGGGCTGGAAGAAGCATAAGCTGGAATCAATTGTTGGGAGAGATATCAATAACCTCACATATGCAGAAGACACCACCTTCATGGCAGAAAGCGAAGAAGAACTAAAGAGCCTCTTGATCAAAGTGAAAGAGGAGAGTGAAAAAGTTGGCTTAAAACTCAACATTCAGAAAACTAAGATCATGGCATCTGGTCCCATCACTTCATGGCAAATAGATGGGGAAAAAATGGAAACAGTGAGAAACTTTATTTTGGGGGGCTCCAAAAATCACCACAGATGGTGACTGCAGCCATGAAATTCAAAGCTCCTCAGAAGAAAAGTTCTGACTAACCTAGACATCATATTCAAAAGAAGAGACATTACTTCACCAACAAAATTCTGTCTAGTCAAACCTATGGTTTTTCCAGTAGTCATGTATGGAAGTGAGAATTGGACTATAAAGAAAGCTGAGCACCGAAGAATTGATGCTTTTGAACTGTGGTGTTGGAGGAGACTCTTGAGAGTCCCTTGGACTGCAAAGGAGATCCAACCAGTCCATCCTAAAGGAAATCAGTCCTGAATATTCATTGGAAAGACTGATGCTGAAGGTGAAACTCCAACATTTTGGCCACCTGATGCGAGGAACTGACTCATTGGAAAAGACCCTGTTGCTGGGAAAGATTGAAGGTGGGAGGAGAAGGGGGCAACAGAGGATGAGATGGTTGGATGGCATCACCGACTCAATGGACATGAGTTTGAGTAAGCTCTGGGAGTTGGTGATGGACAGGGAAGCCTGGCGTGCTGCAATCCATGGGGTCGAAAACAGTCAGACATGACTGATGACTGAACTGAACTGATTGATAACATTTTAATATAATCACTTGAATTATGACTGATAACATTATATCAAGGGCGTGTCAGGGATTCCATATAAGTTTTGGAATATCTGTATTAATGCTATTTATCTATACATTGCAACCTAACATTTACTTTCAATCATTTGACAGTGGTTTTGAGTTAAAACTATCAAATAAGCTTAGCTTAACATTTGTGTCTGAGGTTTCACAGAGATGTTTTTTCAAAACATCCATCCCAGAGTCAGCTGGAGGCTAAAAAGGATTAGTTAGATTTTGTTTTCTGGAAAGTTTGTTAGAAATATAAGAAAGATTTTAAAACACAGGATCACAGGTCACTGAAACAATATCTATTAATTTAACCAAGGTGTCAAATAAAATAAATATAGATCATTTAAGGGCACAAAAACTCACACAATCTGTTATCAAAAGGAGCACTGACAGAAATAAAATTTCCAGTCTTGCATTAGCTCACTTAGCAAAGCCCATTTACTTAGATTCAGTCTAAATTTAGTTAATTCTGACTATGCATAAACTTTTCCCTCAGGGTTCCTCTTTATAATCTCTCTTCACTTTTTAAAATCTAGTCTCTTCAAGTGCTCAGGCCTGGTGCACTGGGAAGACCCAGAGGAATCGGGTGGAGAGGGAGGTGGGAGGGGGGATCGGGATGGGGAATACGTGTAAATCTTTGGCTGATTCATATCAATGTATGGCAAAACCCACTGAAATGTTGTGAAGTAATTAGCCTCCAACTAATAAAAAAATAAATAAATAAATAAAATAAAATAAAATAAATAAAATAAAATCTAGTCTCTTTAATTTTTCATCTAAATAAAATTAACAAGGTTATTCATTTTTTTTACTAAAATGTAATTTCATTGCTCATATATTCTTTACTGAAGACATATATTTTATTTCTTACTGTATTCTGAAAATTACTGTATTATTTTAATAGTTTAAATTACATGTTTAAATTAGAATCCTCAACTCTTAAAACTTTAATTTTAGTAAAACTAAGAAGTAAGCAATTAAGCACTGTCTTTACAATGGCATTTTATAAATTGGTGAGCTTAAACATCAGTGGTAATTAAAAAACAAAAACAAAAACATTTGTTTTTTTATAGAGAGTAGCTTGGGTGATACCAAACACTTGTATGAATATTCTCAAATGCTTTTAATTTTTGAAATTTAGTAAACAATGTCTCAGTATCTTTTAAATAAATAAACTTTCATCACTTAGCTTAAATTGGCACAGTTTTAGAATTTTGAGTTACCAAATGTCTGGAAAGGTCATTTTAAGTAGACTTTTCTAAAATATGATTACTTTAAAGCTTTATCCCAAAGTTTTTATCTCATTTACATTTACCTTGAAGTTTCATCATGTCGTTATTTTCTTGCAAGAGATTAGTAAGTTCTTATTCTTTAAATCTAGGTACAATAAAGTATTATTCTTAATTTTGATGAATGTTAATGACATCTATATTAATTTAGATCCACACACTTAAACATTAATATCAGATATCAACTTAATATTTAATATTTCCCAGTTCATGTGAACCTGAAAGTCATCTTGACCAGTATTATTTAAAGTAAGCATTTTTATTAAAATTAAATAGAGCTCTTTATAAGTCTAATCCTAATACCTTTTAGAAGTATAAATATCTCATATGTATATAGTGTGCACAGACATAGACAAACTAGAGATCCCATGGCTTTACTAAAACTTAGATATGAACCAGGTATTATAATATTGATAAAAATTACTAGTTAACAAACAGTTGGAATAACTTAAAGTTGCTTGCTCAGATGATTAAGACTTACTATCTATAAGGTTTGGCTGTGGGAACATTTTGAGCAGTTTAGATTTAAAATTGCCACTTTTCCCCACCTTGGTCTTGCAGGTCTTGCCCACTTAATTGGGCTTAGTCTAGGTCCTTGTAGCCTATATTCATATTCTGGTTTAGGCATTTGAAAGGCAGTTGTTTAGTTTTTTAAGGAATGGTTTTGTCACCCATGGTTACTAAAATCAGTGACAAGATTTGTATCAAACTGAAATGCAATTTATGAGGTTCTGTGTTTTATAACTTTCAGTTCAGTTCAGTTCAGTTGCTCAGTCGTGTCTGACTCTTTGTGAGCCCATGAACCACAGCACGCCAGGCCTCCCTATCCATCACCAACTCCTGGAGTCCACCCAAAGCCATGTCCATTGAGTTGGTGATGCCATCCAATCATCTTATCCTCTGTCGTCACCTTCTTCTCCTGCCCTCAATCTTTCCCAGCATCAGGGTCTTTTCCAATGAGTCAGCTCTTCTCATCAGGTGGTCAAAGTATTGGAGTTTCAGCATCAACATCAGTCCTTCCAATGAACACCCAGGACTGATCTCCTTTGGGATGGACTGGTTAGATCTCCTTGCAGTCCAAGGGACTCTCAAGAGTCTTCTCCAACACCACAGTTCAAAAGAATCAATTCTTCAGCTTTCTTCAGCGCTCAGCTTTCTTTATAGTCCAACTCTCACATCCATACATGACCACTGGAAAACCCATAGCCTTGACTAGACAGACCTTTGTTGACAAAGTAATGTCTCTGCTTTTTAATATGTTATCTAGGTTGGTCATAACTTTTCTTTCAAGGAGTAAGTGTCTTTTAATTTCATGGCTGCAGTCACCATCTGCAGTGATTTTGGAGCCCAGAAAAATAAAGTCAGCTACTGTTTCCACTGTTTCTCCATCTATTTGCCATGAAGGGATGGGACTGGATGCCATGATCTTAGTTTTCTGAATGTTGAGTTTTAAGCAAACTTTTTCACTCTCCTCTTTCACTTTCATCAAGAGGCTCTTTAGTTCTTCTTCACTTTCTACCATAAGGCTGGTGTCATCTGCATATCTGAGGTTATTGATATTCTCCCTGTAATCTTGATTCCAGCTTGTGCTTCCTCCAGCCCAGCGTTTCTCATGATGTACTCTACATATAAGTTAAATAAGTAGGGTGAGAATATACAGCCTCGACATTCTCCCTTTCCTATTTGGACCCAGTCTGTTCCATGTCCAGTTCTAGCTGTTGTTTCCTGAAATGCATACAGATTTCTCAAGAGGTAGGTCAAGTGGTCTGGTATTCCCATCTCTTTCAGAATTTTCCACAGTTTATTGTGATCCACACTTCCAAAGGCTTTGGCATAGTCAGTAAAGCAGAAATAGATGTTTTTCTAGAACTCTCTTGTTTTTTTGATGATCCAGTGGATGTTGGCAATTTGATCTCTGGTTTCTCTGCCTTTTCTACAACCAGCTTGAACATCTGGAAGTTCATGATTCATGTATTGCTGAAGCCTGACTTGGAGAATTTTAAGCCTTACATTACTAGCGTGTGAGATGAGTGCAATTGTGCGGTAGTTTGAGCATTCTATGGCATTGCCTTTCTTTGGGATTGGAATGAAAACTGACCTTTTTTATAACTTTAGAATTTTAATTTATCAGGTCTTCAAAGGTTTGTATAAGGTATTTAGCAAAGACCTTTCTAAGTTTATAAAATAAACCAAAGAAAATCACTATTTAAAAAAAATAACCCTGTCAAGTTAGTTCCCAGTTTAGTTATTTTGTACGACTCAAGTAACTATTGGTTTCTTCAGTGTGTTTAGTTAATATTTCCTTAGTGGCAATCTATATACCTTGTATATCTGACGTTATGATTAAATAAGAGCTGTAACCATCTTATATAAAGCCCATTTAAATATACCAATTTATATATATTTATCTATATTTCACCAACTTCTATACCTTTAATTTTAACTTTCATAAGGGTCCAACCAAAAAGCTTTGGCCTTATGGGAGAGTTTAAAAAGCTTTTTCTTTTTGTTCCCTGTCTATTTTACCTACTTTAATATAAAAGGCTCTGGAATCTCCAGAGTCAAGGAAGTCAGACCATTTGACCTAACTATCCTAAAATAAGTGGTCAGAAAACTCAGTGTAAATTTTTCTAGCCTTTTAAATACATAATTTAACACTGAGGTAAATAGAACAGACTTGTTTAGCTTTTAATGTTGGGGACCAGTAAGGTGTCCCTCTTGTCTCATTAAATTTAAGTCATGTCATATCAAATCTTGTTTAATCATGTAAATGTCTATTTTATTTATCCCATCCTAAATAGCCATCCAGGGAATTTTTATTTATTTGAGGTAACTACTTAAAAAATAATTCCCCCCTCCCCTGTTGAAATAATAGCTAGATATTTTTCTTCCAAGTTTTTTGTTGTTGTTATCGATGATCTTAATTGCTCTTATTAGCATCTCTAAGGCCCACTGAGAAGGCCTCAATGAAATGCTCTAAACCAAATTTTCTTGTTCTAAAAAAAAGTTCTTAGGCTAATTTGACTTTTGTTTTATAGATACCAACAAAAGAGGTGTTTACAATAAGAGTGCTCTAGATTTAATAATTTGTTAGTTTCTCTAATTTTCAAAGGATTCTTCATTTAGCCACCAATAAATTATATTTCCACAGATTCCATGATTAAGAATGTAAAAAGACCTCTTGTGGGCATAATACAAACAAACAAACACACAATAAAACAACCTAAGAAGATCAGATAGGACACTTATATCTCAAAGACACAGAGAAATCTGAGCTTCTCCCTAGAAGGCCTTACTTAATGTTTTACCAAGACAGCTTTTAATTTTTAACTGCATATGTACTAAAAGGTTTCCTCAATATTTAGGGTGAGATTTAATTTCTCCAGTTAACTAGGCACTTACAAGTATGAGCTCCCATCCTTATGTCTTTCTACAATGGAGCCACCTTGGTGTCTTTCAACATAGCCCTGGGTATTTCTCAGTAAAACCAAGCCTGCCCCCACCCCAGCCTTTTGGATTTCAGTGAGGTGTATAATCATGCAGGTTACCTCATTAGAGTTGACCTAGAAATTCCAGACTGATGGGTTTAAAATTCCAGTCCTGAGGCTGAAACTGCAATTAGGTTAGGTGTTAAGTCTTGGTGTTGTTTAGCAGAAGTGATTCCATTTTGGGCTTGTTTCTTTGACAATAGGTTTAAGGCATGTTGACTGAGAAAAAAAAAAAGCAGAACCTAAACATTGAGAATCATGTTTTATTTGGCAGATTGAATAAGGAATTAGCCTGAGATATAGACTCTCAGCTCTGAGGGACTGCTCCAAAGAGCTAAGTGAGAAGCCAGGATATATAGGAAATTTTTGCTGGAAAATAAAACATATGGTCAGACATTGAAAAATTACTCCTGATCACAAAAAATCGAACATCTCAAGTTTTCTACGTATGGGATGATTCTAGAGTCTGGGTTCATTGAGATTATACTTTTGGTATACACCTTAAATATCTAGGACCACTATCTTGATTTTCCTCCATCCAGAATTCCCCTCATGTACTAATGGGGTCAGCTGCAGTGAATGATGGCTTGATGACAACTTCCTTTGTATATGGCAAATAATATTTATTGTCCATAGTCTCTCCTCTTGACCATAAATTCAACCAAAGGTTGGGAGGTATTGTATGACCAATTTTGTTCCACTGTGCTATGAAGACTCATTCCTAGATCTACAGAGAATTCTGTGACATTTTTGGATTAAGCTTTGTTGATAATTCAAAATTCTCTGGATCAAAATTCTCTGTCTTACTAGTCTATTATGATTCAGGAAAAGTTTCTCTTGTTGTTTCTTCCCATAGCTAGAGTTGCATGACTACGATTATTTCATATAGAGTTATATTTATGATAGATTGCTTCAAGATATTTAGCTATCATTAATTTTATCTGAGGCCTGGTTACACATAGGATATAAGTAATACAGAGTAATGTCAATAAGGTCACTGTACAGCAGAAAGAGGCACAGGCATAAATAATTTGAAAACAATGAGAGAACAAATTGAAACAATGATTAGCATAAGTTGTAATCTGGTTAAAATAAGCCATCAAATCCATACAGAAAACATCTGAAGAAGCCAAATTCTGGAAAGATCAGGTAAAGAGAAAAAGATAATTTTAAAAATTTGTTTATGAAGGTATAATTTTCAATTTATCATAGTATAAAAGAAAGGTTTTCTGGAAAACAAATATTAAAATCCAATTTTTCATAAAAATGTCATAAAACTATATCATAATTATCAGTTTATTTAGTCCTATGTAATCAATTTCTTTTGACGTGTGAAGTCATCAGATTTTCCATTAGAGTTTTAAATTTCTTGCCCAGCTCAGTGGCATGATCTAAAATCATCAGAAACTTTTACTTCTCAAAAGTCCTTTTTATGAATCTTCTTGAAGCTCTTCATTTTCTAAAAGCATCAGAATAAGACAATGATCATGTATAATTGACAAAAGACTTAAAATATCATGGCTAAAGATTTGATTGCAATTCAACTGACAAGAAAATTGGTTATTATCTGTGACATACATTTTAAGGTAACAATTGGTATTATGACTGATAACATTATACTAGGACATTAGGATTTTAGAACTTCAAAATAAGATTTGAAATATCTATATTAAAGACATTAACCCATATAACTTAAGGAGCTTTTATTACCACTTATTTGACAATTTTTTCCACTTAACATACCAAATAAACCTAATTAATTTAGTATGTATCTTTGGGATGTTTCATGGTCCCTTTGAAGCATCAAAGTTAGCCAGAGTTAAAAAGAATTTTATTTAGAATTTGACATTTGTACAGTTTGTCAAAAAACATCAAAAGCTTTTTTTTAAAAAAACACCTTCTTATATAGAATCATAGACCACCACGAAGCAATACTTAATCAACGTGACAATAAAAGATTTCTAAGGCAAGTATAGAGTGTTTGGAAAGCAAAGAGATTCACAATCTGTTATCAAAAGTAGCTCAACATTACAAGAAAACATTGTTCTTTTAAGAGAAAATCAAACGCCAATCCTGCACCAGTCCACCCTCAATAACAAAATTCATTTACTTAATAATATTCAATCCAGTCTCAGCCTTCACAGGTACAAAACTCTTTTTAAGGGCTCCATTTTGACAAACCTTCTACAACTTTACATATCAATATTCATTTAGCCCTTATTTTTCCATCAAAACAAAACAAAACAAAACAACTATATGACAAAATCATTATTTCCCCTTAGTAAAATACATTTTCATGCCTCATACCTACTTTTGCTGAAAACTCATATCCTACTTTCCTTGCGTACTGACACAATTCGCTTCTTATCTCTAGTAGTTTTGATTACATATTTTAATTTCAACTCTTAAAATATAATCTCTTAAAATCTCTAGCAAAACCTGAGAGGTAAAAATTTTGAACTCTGTGGAACACCAACATTTTCTGATTGCCAGACTTTGGAACATTCTATAACCTTTAGAAATGTATAACTTGTCATGCTATTTCTTTTCTCAATGTGGTACAAGACATGTGTCTAATAAACTTCAAATATATTTAGGTTCACTCTTGTAAAGAGACAAAAGTAGGTAAATTTAGTCTTGTTTAGCAGTCTGTGTTCCAGTATTTTATCTTATGTGAAATGCTCTGGATGGTCAATGAATTTCATTACTTAAGTTAGCAAAACTCTCAAGTTTCAAGTTACAAAATGTCTGAAGAAACTAATTTAGATAGACATACCCAAAGCATTAGTATTCCTGAAGGGTTCACCTGAAAGCTCCTACATCATTTATCTTTATTTTATAACTTATGAAAATACAATTGTCAGGGGAGTGGGTAATTTCCTTGGTTCTGTCTCATCACAACAAATATTTGAAATGACAGACGTTAAAACCCTCAGCGCATCACGTCTCTTGGACTGTCTGCATTATAGCTCTCGGACAGACTGTGTTATAGCTCTTGGACAGGACAGTTTTATTTTTATTTTTTTTTTCAGTGGGTTTTGTCATATATTGATATGAATCAGCCATAGATTTACACGTATTCCCCATCCCGATCCCCCCTCCCACCTCCCTCTCCACCTGATTCCTCTGGGTCTTCCCAGTGCACCAGGCCTGAGCACTTGTCTCATGCATCCCACCTGGGCTGGTGATCTGTTTCACCATAGATAGTATACATGCTGTTCTTTTGAAACATCCCACCCTCACCTTCTCCCACAGAGTTCAAAAGTCTGTTCTGTACACCTGTGTCTCTTTTTCTGTTTTGCATATAGGGTTATCGTTACCATCTTTCTAAATTCCATATATATGTGTTAGTATGCTGTATTGGTCTTGGTCTTTCTGGCTTACTTCACTCTGTATAATGGGCTCCAGCTTCATCCATCTCATTAGAACTGATTCAAATGAATTCTTTTTAATGGCTGAGTAATATTCCATGGTGTATATGTACCATAGCTTCCTTGTCCATTCATCTGCTGATGGGCATCTAGGTTGCTTCCATGTCCTGGCTATTATAAACAGTGCTGTGATGAACATTGGGGTGCACGTGTCTCTTTCAGATCTGGTTTCCTCAGTGTGTATGCCCAGAAGTGGGATTGCTGGGTCATATGGCAGTTCTATTTCCAGTTTTTTAAGACATCTCCACACTGTTTTCCATAGCGGCTGTACTAGTTTGCATTCCCACCAACAGTGTAAGAGGGTTCCCTTTTCTCCACACCCTCTCCAGCATTTATTGCTTGTAGACTTTTGGGTAGCAGCCATCCTGACTGGCGTGTAATGGTACCTCATTGTGGTTTTGATTTGCATTTCTCTGAGAATGAGTGATATTGAGCATCTTTTCATGTGTTTGTTAGCCATCTGTATGTCTTCTTTGGAGAAATGTCTGTTTAGTTCTTTGGCCCATTTTTTTGATTGGGTCATTTATTTTTCTGGGATTGAGCTTCAGGAGTTGCTTGTATATTTTTGAGGTTACTCCTTTGTCTGTTTCTTCATTTGCTATTATTTTCTCCCAATCTGAGGGCTGTCTTTTCACCTTACTTATAGTTTCCTTTGTAGTGCAAAAGCTTTTAAGTTTCATTAGGTCCCATTTGTTTAGTTTTGCTTTTATTTCCAATATTCTGGGAGGTGGGTCATAGAGGATCTTGCTGTGATTTATGTCGGAGAGTGTTTTGCCTATGTTCTCCTCTAGGAGTTTTATAGTTTCTGGTCTTACATTTAGATCTTTAATCCATTTTGAGTTTATTTTTGTGTATGGTGTTAGAAAGTGTTCTAGTTTCATTCTTTTACAAGTGGTTGACCAGTTTTCCCAGCACCACTTGTTAAAGAGGTTGCCTTTTTTCCATTGTATATCCTTGCCTCCTTTGTCAAAGGTAAGGTGTCCATAGGTTCATGGATTTATCTCTGGGCTTTCTATTCTGTTCCATTGATCTATATTTCTGTCTTTGTGCCAGTACCATACTGTCTTGATGACTGTGGCTTTGTAGTATAGTCTGAAATCAGGCAGGTTGATTCCTCCAGTTCCATTCTTCTTTCTCAATATTACTTTGGCTATTCGAGGTTTTTTGTATTTCCATACAAATTGTGAAATTCTTTAGTCAAGTTCTGTGAAAAATACTGTTGGTAGCTTAATAGGGATTGCATTGAATCTATAGAATGCTTTGGGTAGAATAGCCATTTTGACAATATTGATTCTTCCAATCCATGAACACGGTATGTTTCTCCATCTGTTTGTGTCCTCTTTGATTTCTTTCATCAGTGTTTTATAGTTTTCTATGTATAGGTCTTTTGTTTCTTTAGGTAGATATACCCCTAAGTATTTTATTCTTTTTGTTGCAATGGTGAATGGTATTGTTTCCTTAATTTCTCTTTCTGTTTTTTCATTGTTAGTATATAGGAATGCAAGGGATTTCTGTGTGTTAATTTTATATCCTGCAACTTTACTATATTCATTGATTAGCTCTAGTAATTTTCTGGAAGAGTCTTTAGGGTTTTCTATGTAGAGGATCATGTCATCTGCAAACAGCGAGAGTTTCACTTCTTCTTTTCCTATCTGGATTCCTTTTACTTCTTTTTCTGCTCTGATTGCTGTGACCAAAACTTCCAACACTATGTTGAATAGTAGTGGTGAGAGTGGGCACCCTTGTCTTGTTCCTGATTTCAGGGGAAATGCTTTCAATTTTTCACCATTGACAGTGATGCTTGCTGTGGGTTTGTCATATATAGCTTTTATTATGTTGAGATATGTTCCTTGTATTCCTGCTTTCTGGAGAGTTTTAATCATAAATGAGTGTTGAATTTTGTCAAAGGCTTTCTCTGCATCTATTGATATAATCATATGTTTTTTATCTTTGAATTTGTTAATGTGTTGTATTACATTGATTGATTTGCGGATATTAAAGAATCCTTGCATTCCTGGGATAAAGCCCACTTGGTCATGGTGTATGATTTTTTTAATATGTTGTTGGATTCTGTTTGCTAGAATTTTGTTAAGGATTTTTGCATCTATGTTCATCAGTGATATTGGCCTGTAGTTTTCTTTTTTGGTGGCATCTTTGTCTGGTTTTGGAATTAGGGTGATGGTGGCCTCATAGAATGAGTTTGGAAGCTTACCTTCATCTGCAATTTTCTGGAAGAGTTTGAGTAAGATAGGTGTTAGCTCTTCTCTAAATTTTTGGTAGAATTCAGCTGTGAAGCCATCTGGTCCTGGGCTTTTGTTTGCTGGAATATTTTTGATTACAGTTTCGATTTCCTTGCTTGTGATGGGTCTGTTAAGATCTATTTCTTCCTGGTTCAGTTTTGGAAAGTTATACTTTTCTAAGAATTTGTCCATTTCATCCAAGTTGTCCATTTTATTGGCATAGAGCTGCTGGTAGTAGTCTCTTATGAGCCTTTGTATTTCAGTGTTGTCTGTTGTGATCTCTCCATTTTCATTTCTAATTTTGTTAATTTGGTTCTTCTCTCTTAATGAGTCTTGCTAATGGTTTGTCAATTTTGTAAATTTTTTCAAAAAACCAGCTTTTAGCTTTGTTGATTTTTGCTATGGTCTCTTTAGTTTCTTTTGCATTTATTTCTGCCCTGATTTTTAAGATTTCTTTCCTTCTGCTAACCCTGGGGTTCTTCATTTCTTCCTTCTCTAATTGCTTTAGGTGTAGAGTTAGGTTATTTATTTGGCTTTTTTCTTGTTTCTTGATGTAAGCCTGTAATGCTATGAACCTTCCCCTTAGCACTGATTTTACAGTGTTCCATAGGTTTTGGGTTGTTGTGTTTTCATTTTCACTCATTTCTATACATATTTTGATTTCTTTTTTGATTTCTTCTATGATTTGTTGATTATTCAGAAGCGTGTTATTTAGCCTCCATATGTTTGAATTTTTAACTTTTTTTTTTCCTGTAATTGAGATCTAGTCTTACTGCACTGTGGTCAGAAAAGATGACTGGAATGATTTCAATTTTTTTGAATTTTCCGAGACCAGATTTATGGCCCAGGATGTGATCTATTCTGGAGAAGGTTCCATGTGCACTTGAGAAAAAGGTGAAGTTGATTGTTTTGGGGTGAAATGTCCTATAGATATCAATTAGGTCTAGGTGGTCCATTGTGTCAGTTAAGGTTTGTGTTTCCTTGTTAATTTTCTGTTTAGTTGATCTATCCATAGTTGTGAGTGGGGTATTAAAGTCTCTCACTATTATTGTGTTACTATTAATTTCCTCTTTCATACTCATTAGTGTTTGCCGTACATATTGCGGTGCTCCTATGTTAGGTGCATATATATTTATAATTGTTATATCTTCTTCTTGGATTGATCCTTTGATCATTATGTAGTGTCCTTCTTTGTCTCTTTTCACATCCTTTATTTGAAAGTCTATTTTATCTGATATGAGTATTGCAACTCCTGCTTTCTTTTGGTCTCCGTTTGCATGAAATATTTTTTTCCAGCCCTTCACTTTTAGTCTGTATGTGTCTCTTGTTTTGAGGTGGGTCTCTTGTAGACAGCATATATAGGGGTCTTGTTTTTGTATCCATTCAGCCAATCTTTGTCTTTTGGTTGGGGCATTCAACCCATTTACATTTAGGGTAATTATTGATAGGTGTGGTCCCGTTGCCATTTACTTTGTTGTTTTGGGTTCACGTTTATACAACCTTTCTGCATTTCCTGTCTAGAGAAGATCCTTTAGCATTTGTTGAAGAGCTGGTTTGGTGGTGCTGAATTCTCTCAGCTTTTGCTTATCTGTAAAGCTTTTGAATTCTCCTTCATATCTGAATGAGATCCTTGCTGGATACAGTAATCTAGGTTGTAGGTTATTCTCTTTCATTACTTTCAGTACGTCCTGCCATTCCCTTCTGGCCTGGAGGGTTTCTATTGATAGATCAGCTGTTATCCTTATGGGAATCCCTTTGTGTGTTATTTGTTGTTTTTCCCTTGCTGCTTTTAATATTTGTTCTTTGTGTTTGATCTTTGTTAATTTGATTAATATGTGTCTTGGGGTGTTTCGCCTTGGGTTTATCCTGTTTGGGACTCTCTGGGTTTCTTGGACTTGGGTGGCTATTTCCTTCCCAGTTTTAGAGAAGTTTTCAGCTATTATCTCCTCGAGTATTTTCTAATGGCCTTTCCTTTTGTCTTCTTCTTCTGGGACTCCTATGATTCGAATGTTGGGGCATTTCACATTGTCCCAGAGGTCCCTGAGGTTGTCCTCATTTCTTTTGATCCTTTTTTCTTTTTTCCTTTCTGCTTCATTTATTTCCACCATTTTATCTTCTACCTCACTTATCCTATCTTCTGCCTCCGTTATTCTACTCTTGGTTCCCTCCAAAGTGTTTTTGATCTCATTCATTGCGTTATTCATTTTTAATTGACTCTTTTTTATTTCTTCTAGGTCTTTATTAAACATTTATTGCATCTTTTCAATCTTTGTCTCCAGGCTATTTATCTGTAACTCCATTTTGTTTTCAAGATTTGGATCATTTTTATTATCATTATTCTAAATTCTTTTTCAGGTAGATTCCCTATCTCCTCCTCTTTTGTTTGACTTGGTGGGCATTTTTCATGTTCCTTTACCTGTTGGGTATTTCTTTGCCTTTTCATCTTGTTTAGATTGCTGTGTCTGGCGTGGGCTTTCTGTATTCTGGAGGTCTGTGGAGGATTTTATTGTGGAGGATTTACCCAGTGGGTGGGGTTAGACGATTGGTTTGTCAAGGTTTCCTGGTTAGGGAAGCTTGCATCAGTGTTCTGGTGCATGGAACTTGATTTCTTCTCTCTGGAGTGCAATGGAGTGCCCAGTAATGAGTTTTAAGATGGGTCTATGTGTTAGGTGTGACCTTGGGCAGCCTGTACATTGACGTTCAGGGCTATTTTCCTGTGTTGCTGGAGAATTTGCGTGGTATGTCTTGCTCTAAAACTTATTGGCCCTTGGGTGGTGGTTGGTTTCAGTGTAGGTATGGAGGCTTTTGGACGGTCACTTATTACTTAAAGTTCCATGTAGTCAGGAGTTTTCTGGTGTTCTCAGGTTTTGGGCTTAAGTCTCCTGCCTCTGGATTTCAGTTTTATTCTTCCTGTAGTCTCAGGACTTCTCCAACTATACAGCACTGATAATAAAACTTCTAGGTTAATGGTGAAAAGATTCTCCCCCGTTAGGGACACCCAGAGAGGTTCACAGAGTTACATGAAGAAGAGGAGAGGGAGGAGGGAGATAGAGATGAGCAGGAGGAGAAAAAGGGGGACTCAAGAAGAGAGAGACAGATCTATGCAGTTGTCTGTTCCCAGAGTGTTCTCTGTAGCCCAGACACCTACAGAAATTCACAGAATTGGATTGGGAAGAGAATGGGAAAGGAGGAAATAGAGGTGTTCTGAGGTAGAAAACAGAGAGTCAAGATTGGGAGAGAATAATCAACACACTCCTGAATAAAAATGGGAACTGAATTTCAGTTTAAAAATAGGGTTTCTCTTCTTCTTTTTTTTTTTTGTAAGTTTATAGTGTGTTGAAAATGAAAATTAAGGAGTAGTAGAGGAGTACTAGAGGACTTTAAAAGAAATAAGAGAAAAAGAAAAATAGAAAATAGAAGAGAAAAAGGAAAGGAAAAAAAAGAAGGGAAAAAAAAAGAAAAAAAATTTTTTTCCCTAATTAAAAAAATCGTAAAAATCTATGAAAATCAAAGTTAAGGAGTAATCAGGGAGTAATAGGGAATTTTAAAGGGAAATAAAAGAGAAAAAAAAATTTTTTTTCCTTACTTAAAAAAAAAAAAAGTAAAAATATATCTAGGAATTTCTCTGGAGCTGTTGCGGTCAGTGTGGGTTCGGCTCAGTTTCAGATAGCTTCTCGATCCAGCTTACACTTCTCGATATCTACAGGCCCCTTCCAGTGTAGTCGGTGTTTTCTACAGGGATTTTAATCTGTTGCACCAGTTCCTTCTGAAGCGGTTCCCTTTGTTTATTTGGCTTTTGTTGGCTGGTCTCTTCAGAGCCTCATTTCCTCCCTGACACAGGCGGGCGGAGGTGGACTCTTATTCAGGTAGCTGGTTCCGTCGCTCTTTGGGGAGGGGCTGGTGCTGCAGGGAGTGGCTGGCACTGCGGGGACAGGCTGGCGCTGCCGGGAGGGGCTGGCGATACTTTCTCTGTCTGCGCTGCTCAGGCTCCCGGCCCCTCCATATGGAGCGCGCCCCGTGCTGCGTGCGGTTCCAGCCCTTGGGTGTTCCACAAAAGCGCGGAGCAAAAAGCTGCGCCTGCTCTCTGTGCCTTCCCCATCAGAGCGGTCCAGGCAGCCAGGGGCTTGATGGGCGCACTCTCCCCAGGTGTGGCGCACCCACTCCCTTCCGCAGACCCAGTCTCAGTTTCCGCTGGCGCCAGTCGGGTGCGTGCGCCTTCTGCCCTCCGCGTCCCCAGCCCCAGTCCCTGCCCGCGTCGGTCGGGTGCCTGCGCCCTGTGTCTCGCTGCGACCCTCCCCTTCCCCCTGCCTCCTGCCTCCGGCAGGGCTGGGCCGGTCCGCAGCCTGCGAGCTCTCTGGGCTTTCTCGGTCCCTTTGTTCTGCAAACGGCCGGCAGTGTGTTCGGGCCGGTTAATTTTCTCTCTCTCTGTTTTGCTCTCCCACAGTTCAAGTTGGCAACCCACAGAAGCTCCCTCCGATTGTCCTCAGGGCACTCAGGCCCAGACCCTACCCCAAGCAATGCCGCCTAAGACTCCCTTCCCGGGACGGATCTCCGTCCTTAGCTCTTTTGTCTCACTTTTTATCTTTTATATTTTGTCCTACCTCCTTTCGAAGACAATGGGCTGATTTTCTGGGCGCCCGATGACCTCAGCTAGCGATCAGAAGTTGTTTTGTGAAGTTTGCTCTGCATTCAGTTATTCTTTTGATGAGTTTGTAGGAGAGAAAGTGGTCTCCCCGTCCTACTCCTCCACCATCTTCAGATCAGTTTTATTTAGAAAATAAAAGAAAATACATCCTCGAGGCATGAGGTCATGCTTACCCAAAAGACGTGAAGAGGAAAGAGAGAGAGAGAGCATGCGGGAGAGAGAGAAAGAGAGACCCTCGGCCCTTTGGCTCCTCTTTTTATATGTTTTTCCTTCCCCTGGGCCTGTCCTATGTAAATTGGGCTAGCCAGGAATGCTGTTTGTTCTACCTGAAGACCTTCCTTTGTTCTATTTTCACGGGCTTTTGCCTTCCTTCTCTTTTAGCCACTGCCATTCTGGACTCATTTTTCATATTCTAACTACCTAACATTCCCCCTTAAAGAGGTGGGAGGCCAAATTCTTTGGGAATAGGGGCATCAACGTCTTTCTGGCTACTTCCTGCTGAACTGGGACGGCGAGGGGCATTGGGCCACTCCCCTCTTGCTAGTCACAGGCCTCAGAGTCCTTATAGTCGTGTCCACCTAAGGGTGAGTGATATTTTCCGTGGTCGGCTGTAGTTTTATATATCCCTTTGAACTGGCACTGCATGTTGTAGCTTGTTGACCTGAGCAGAGACAAAACATGTTAGACAATTGATAATACATGGAACAATCACAAGCAGCATCAATATGGCATAACAAGGACTAGTAGGGGCATTAACCAACTCCAAATTTCCATCACCAAGTTGGCTCAAGTCCCTCCTTGTTCAGGGATCAGAAGATCTTTCTCTTGTCTGTTTTGGAGTACAAACCCTGCCAAGCTGTGTTGGCTCTTGAGAGCTGTCCTGAGAAATCTTATCCCCAGAAACTAGATTTTGGGGATATTCATTAGAATGGCACTCATTTGTAGTTCTGAATAGGTATCTGAGATGTCCCAGTGGCTCACAGGTGTATTGAGTGTCCTCTTCTGTTTTCTTCCATGGCTTGACTCACGAGTAGTGAATCTGGGAGTCATGTCTGGGTACCTTGACTGCTGTGGGGGTAGAAAGTATTACAGGGTAGGGACCCTTCCATGTGGGCTGGAGTTGAGCCTTTGGGGACCCATCTTTCCAGACTTTAATTATGATTTGAGTCCCTGGAGCATATAGTGGTGACTCCTTAGAATCTTTTGGATCCTGGTTCACATCCCACAAGCGTATATCCTGTTAGAATTGCCCAATGGCCATGGTATAAGACTGGAATCTAGGAAGAGGTCTAGGAATTCCTAGGAACCTAGGAAGAGGTCATTGACATAAATAAAAGATCTCACATATAGCATCTCATAAAGACTAAGACCAACCTGTGCCTTAGGGACAATAGGGGTGTGGAGGAGAGCTATTGGTAAAGCCTCCTTCCATCCCAGGGAGGTCTCCTGGGTTATCTTTTTTATCACTGATTTTAAGAATTGGTTGGCTCTTTCTACTTTTCCTGAAGACTGAGGTCTGCAGGCACAATGGAGATAATAAGTAATGCCCAATGCTTTAGAGACCCCTGGGTGACCTTAGAAGTAAATGATGTCCCATTGTCACTTTGTAATGACCTGGGCAGACCAAATCTCGGAATGATTTCAAGGAGCATTTTTTTTTTTTTTTACCACCTCCTCAGCCTTCTCAGTCCAGGTGGGAAAGCCTTCAATCCATACTGTGAATGTATCTATCATGACTAATAGGTATATATACCCTTGAGAAACTGGCATCTGGTTGAAGTCCATCTGCTAGTCCTCTCCTGGGTATGTCCCACATTGTTGGATGGACTGGGTCAGCTGAGGTCTTCCATCTCTGCCAGGGTCCAGCTCCAGCAGAGTCCAGGGGTTCCCTTCGGATGAGCGGCATCAGTGAAGAAAAGAAAGCGAGTGGAGTCTTGGTCGAGTGCAGGATCAAGACTATTTTATTCTTTTACACCAGTGCTTATATACCCTAAAACCAATAATCCTTCAAAAAGGTTTAAGGAGGGGGAAATGATAAGATTGTACCAGGTGCATAATCACGGGTTACATCATAAATAACTTTCCAGAAAATCAATACCTACACATAACTTTTAAATAATTCAATGGCAGCAGCTAGTCAACTGTGAAAAGCCATCTACAAGCCTTATCTTGGGAAGCTCAGCCCCGGGCAGACTTAACTCTGGTATGTAATTCTAAGGGTCAGAGGTCTCATGAATTCCCTCCTGATCACACCCTAAGGAATCTTTTCAATCTTGTAATGGACTCTTATCTACTTTTGCTTATGGGATAGATAGGCCTGTTGCTAGCAGAATTGGTTTTGTGCTAGAAGGGTTTTTTGCAATCATGAGCATTCCAGATTCTAAATTGGCAATCATAATTCCAACAGAGCCAGAAGAGGCAGGATATTTTGTGTAATATATTCCTTACCTCTGGCCTGTTTATTGGGGCCCATGTGCCCCTAGGGACTGTGTTGCTGCCATGCAAAGGTTTCAAGGAGGGATTTTAGGTAAGAGTCAGACTAGTTTTTAGGGAACATAGAAGAACGCCAAGCATCAGAAGATGAAAGGACGAAGGCCTGGGAGTGGATGGTGGGGAGGTCCCGAGAAACCCCCAGAGGTCCGGACGCCTTTGTGTGTGGAGAGGTCCAGGAGGTCCGGATGCCTTTGCATGCCAGCTCCTTGGACCCAGACCTTGTCACGGGCAGAGTTTCTCTTGCCGGCTCCCAACAGATCTCCTTGGTAGTTGTTTAATTGGCAAGTGGGACAAGAGGAGACCACTTGCTTTATAGTCGTTTGGAGGCCTGTTCCTCTGAAGGAACTTTCTAGTAATCTTTGGAGGGCTTTTTCCCCTAAATGAGTGGTGGCATGTAAGGAGTTAACCAACTTCCATTGGAGGTTTCCAAGCAGAAAAAGGAGTCCCTCCTTTTGGAACCATCCCATATGATCTTCTTGAAAGCCTTCACTCTTAGCTTTAAGAGTCTCACCTTCAGTATATGAAGGAGTTTCTGGCAAATTAGTCTGTGGAACAAGGTGGCAACCCCTGTTAGGTCATTGTTCTGTAATTCTGCTCTCTTAGCTGCCTGATTGGCTGCTTGGTTCCCTCGTGACACTTCTGTGCTCCCTTTTTGGTGTCCTTTACAGTGAGAGACTGAAACCTCAGTGGGTAGTTGGGCTGCCTCCAAGAGTCTAAGGATTTGATCACCATAGTTGATTGGGGACCCTTGAGTGGTCAAGTGGCCCCTTTCTTTCCAAATAGCAGTATGTGCATGTAGCACCAGAAAGGCATACTTGGAGTCAGTGTTAATTGCTACTCTTTTTCCTTTTCCCAGCTCTAAAGCTTGAGTCGGGGCTATGAGCCCAGCTAATTGGCCTGGAGTACCTGGTGCCAAAGCCTTAGCCTCTATGGTCTCAAAATTGGAGACTATGGCCTATCCGGCTCATCTTTCTCCATCCAAGACAAAGCTGCTTCCATCAGTGTACCACATTTCCTCAGGATTGGTCAGAAGATCTTCTGACTATCCCTCTTGGGGTTTTGTCCAGTGGTCCAAGGTTTCTAGGCAAGAGTGAAAGGGGACAGAGCCCTTCTGGCTAGGCAGGGGGGTGGCTGGGTTAAGAACCTCACAACAGGGTATAGTGAGGCTTGTATTTTCCATCAGCACTACTTGATATCTGAGGATTCCTTTATCAGACGACCACAAATTGCCTCTCCTGTTTAGGAGTTGTTTCACTTTTTGGCTGGTAAAAATAGTTTGCCCCCAAAAGAGAGTTTTTAAAACATCTTCTATCAGGATTGCAATCGCTGCAGAATTCCAAAGGCAGGAAGGCCAGCCTCAGGTGGTTGGGTCAAGCCTCTTGGATAAGTAAGCTACAGCTAGGGCTCACATCCCAACCTTCGAGTAAAACCCCCTAGGTTATTCCTTCTCTTTCGTGGACATAAAGTTGGAATGTTTTTTCTGGGTCTGGCAAACTCAAGGCAGGTGCTTGAGTTAATGCTTGTTTTAGTGTAGCCTCTGCCTTCTTTTGAGGAGTTTCCCACATTAATGGGATTGAATTATCCTGTCCCTTCAAGCTTTCATATAAGGGTTGGCAACTAGACCATAGTTGGGTATCCAGATTCTACAATACCCAATTAGCCCCAGGAAAACTTGCAATTGTTTTCAAGTCGTAGGGGGGGGGGGGGCAACTGGAGGATTCCTTGTACCTGATCAGAGGACAGACTTTTGGATCCATGTGTAATCTAAACTCCCAGGTAAGTGACCTTTTTCTCGACCATCTGTGCCTTAGCATGGGAGACGTTATATCCCCTCTCTGCCAAAAAGTTTAGAACCTGAATTGCATGTTGTTGGGCATTTTTCTCATCTGGAGAGCAGATTGGTAAGTCATCTATGTATTGTAATATTTTCCCATTAGGTCCCAGGTCCAGATCTAGGAGATCCCAGCTAAGAGCCTGTCCAAACAGGTGGGGGCTATCTCTGAACCCTTGAGGTAATACTGTCCAAGTCATCTGTTGATGCTTTTCTCCTGGAGCCTCACACTCAAAGGCAAAAAGATGCTGGGATTCTTTAGCCAGTGGTATGCAAAAAAATGCATCTTTGAGATCCAAGACTGTAAACCACTTGGCACTGGGTGGGATTTTTCCCAAGATTACATAGAGATTGGGTACTGTGGGATAGAAGGGGACTACAGCTTCATTTTTGATCCAGAGATCTTGAACCATTCACCAGGTTCCATCCTTTTCCTTTACAGAGAGTATAGGGGTGTTACATAGTGAATTGGTGGGGACCAATAGCCCACAAGCAAGGAGTATACTTATTAGAGGCTGTAGTCCCTCCCAAGCCTCTCTTCTGAGGGGATTTTGTTTCCGGTTAGGAAATCGAGTGGCATCTCGGAGGACAATGATGGCTGGTTCAGCTTGGTAGGCTCGTCCAGGAGTCCCCTGGTTCCACACCTTGGGGTTAATTTTGTCCTCCCATAGTTTTTGGTCCCTCTCTATTGGAGAGGGTGTAAAGGCTTCTTCAGTAGTAACCAGAAGCTGTAGGGCTCTAGGGGCTGAAAAGCTTCCCATCACAAGGGTGGTCCCCACTTTAGTGAGTATATCTCTTCCCAATAAGGGAGTAGGACACTCAGGGACCACTAGAAACTGGTGGGAAAATATTTGTCCATCCCAGAAACAAAGAAGTGCTTAGGTGAATCTTTTAGTAGCTGTTTTTCTAGATTCCATATAAATACATTGGAATACAATATTTATCTTTCTCTTTCTGACTCACTTTACTCCATATAATAGGCTCTAGATTCATCCACCTCATCAGAACTGACTCAAATGTGTTCCTTTTCATGGCTAAGTAATATTCCATTGTGTATATGTACCAAAATTTCTTTATCCATTCATCTGTCAATGGACATCTAAGATGCTTCCATGTTCTAGCTGTTGTAAATAGTGCTGCAATGAACAATGGGATACCTGTGTCTTTTTCAATTTTGGTTTCCTCAGGGTATATGCCTAGGAGTGGGATTGCTGGGTCATATGGTGGTTTTATTCCTAATTTTTAAAGGAATCTCCATACCATCTTTCACAGAGGCTGTATTAATTTGCATTCCCACCAACAGTGCAAAAGCACTCCCTTTTCTCCACACCCTCTCCAGCATTTATTGTTTGTTGATAGTTTGAAGATATCCATTCTGACTGGTGTGAGATGATATCTCATTTTATTCTTCACTTGCATTTCTCTAATAATGAGTAATGTTGAGCATTTCTTCATGTGTTTGCTAGCCATCTGTATGTCTACATTGGAGAAATGTCTGTAGATCTCCTGCTCACTTTTTGATTGGGATGTTTGCTTCTCTGGTATTGAGCTGAATGGGTTGGTTGTATATTTTGGAGATTAATCCTTTGTCAGTTGTTCCATTTGCTATTATTTTCCACCATTCTGAGGTTTGTTTATTCAGTGTGCTTATAGTTTCCTTCACTGTGTGAAAGTTTTTTAAGATTAATTAGGTCCCATGTGCGTGTTGCACACCAATGGGTTGCTGTCGCTGCAACAGGCCTAGGACCCGGGCCTCAGCAATGGTTTGTGATGCTGGCCAACAACCGGCTGGACTTTGCCAACTCGACCTGTGACACAGCCACACAGCCACGGACTTCGCAGGCAATGCGACCCTGCTGTTCTCCTATTTGGTGGCAGGCATGAAGGCGCTGCAGCAGCAGGCCACTGGCTGCACGGGCTACTAGCTTAGTTACTACGTGCAGACCATAGGGCTGGAGTGTGCACAGCTTCCCTGCAATAATGAGGTGCCAAGTCGGGCTAGGTGCTGCTTTGCTGGTCCAATAATGCCGCAGTCACTGCCGCATAGCTGGCGCCAACCTCTGCCTGGGTGAGGAGGTCAAGGGCCTGTCTGCAGAGTGCTCGCGGCTGCCACCTGGCCCGCCAAGGACTCTAAGCCCAAGGACCTGTCTGACGCCAGCTGGATACAGACGCCCTCCTCCATGAAATCCTTCGACTTGAGTGACTCTGGCATTTACGGGCAGATCAAAAGAAGGCAGATCTTGCCCACCAACATGCCCGTGTCCGAGACCTCATCCCTACTCAAGAGCGAGGTGCTGGCCCAGCGGGACTGTGAGAACTGTGCCAAGGACACAGGCGGCTACTATGGCTTCTACTCGCACAGCTAGGCCGGCCCCTCATGCCTCTCCCTCTGCTCACACCCCACCTGGTGCACCCCCTCAGTTTATTTGACCTTCAAACACCACCTGCAGCGAATTAGTACAGGTCTCCTGAGTGTGATTTTAACTTTTTTTTTGCACAGCAGTTTCTGCAGTTACCACATCAACCTTCAACCTGGCCATAAACCTTTTTGGTTCACCTACTTAACTCTCCTTCTGTGAAATTATCCTAACAGTCCCCCCCCCCCCCCGCCCCGTCTTTTTCTAATGGTTTTCTTGTCTTTCTCTTGTCAGGAAACTCTTCACCTTTAGGAGACCTGGGCAGTCCTGTCATGCAGCAGTGATTCCGACACGCCAAGTCTCAGACTCACCATTAACCATAGGATGTTGACTGTAGAACCTGGACCCATCCAGTGCGTCCTTTCTTATCCCCGAGTGGATGGATGGATGGATGGTAGGGATGTTAATAATTCAAGTGGAACAAAGCCTGTGAAATGACTGTATATAGTGTTAATTTACTGTAATGAATGACTAGTTTTTATTCATATTGTCAAAGCACAAAACCAGTTCAACCTTAAACTTTCTCATTAATTTCCTTTTTCTTGAGCTCCCCCCACCCCTGAAAATGTTTTCTTGTGAGATTATTAACAGTATTCTAAGAGGCTCTGGAAGCTTGAAAGACTAATGAAGAGTTTCTCGCTTCTCCTCAATCCGTTGCATGAAATAACTACTCCGTGCCTTACTGCACACAAATAGCTAAGGAGATTCTGACCAAAAACCTGTAAAGGATAGGTGTCTGTTCATAGGCAAGCCGATTAAGTGGCATGATGCCTGCAACGCAAAATTAACTGGAGTTGTAGTTTTTTTCCTCCTTCCTTCTAAATAGAATAGCTCGACATCAGCAATATTATTTTGCCTTGTTTGTTCTTCCCCAAAGTGACAAATCCATTACTGGTCTGTGCAGGTGCCAAATATGTTGACAAACTCTTTCTGAATATCTTTTCAGTCCCCCCCCCCCCACCTTTATATGCTTTAAATCTTTGTAGTGAATATTCTACTAATGATATAGATGACTGAATTGTTGGACTCTAGAGTAGTATAGTGAAGATGAATTTTGTGAGTTATATATTTTACTGCCTTTTAGTTTTGAAAATGATTTCCCCACCACCTAGAAACAGTTGAAATTTGACTTCCTTGGGAAAACACTAGCATTAATGCAAGTAAGACTGTTTATTCCCCCCTTTAAGTCTTGTTATATTTAATAAGGAGCTCTGATTCCCCCTGAAAATAGATTAGTAGGATTTCTAATGTTGTGTAGTAGACCTATACTTTTTTTTGTATTTTAAAATTAATGTGAACTATACCTTATATACAATGTTCAATCTAGATTCCAGTCCATTGGGGAGATGTCTTTTTCCTAATAGTAATTCAGGGTCTAAACCTGTGTATATTTTGGCTCTTCTGTAAATCTAATGTTGTGATTTTTATATTTATTTTGCTTTGTCTGTGAACTGAATAATTTATACAAGTACACACTCCATTCAGAAATGTTTTGTTTCTTGCTCGTTTGTATCATCTGTGTATAACTGTTTGTATTGTTTGTGTATAAGTAAAATAAATCTGGTAAAACTAAAAAAAAGATTAATTAGGTCTCATTTGTTTATTTTTCTTTTTATTTCCCTTAGTCTAGCAAGTGTGTTTTAGAGGATCTTGCTGTGATTTATGACAGAGTGTGTTCTGCCTATGTTTTCCTCTAAGAGTTTTAAAGCTTCTGGCCTTACATTTATGTCTTTAATCCATTTTGTGTTTATCTTTGTGTATGGTGTTAGTAACAGGATTCTCAGGTGGCTCAGTGAGTAAAGAATCCACCTGCAATGCAATCTCTGGGTCAGGAAGATCCCCTGGAGGAGGGCATGGCAACCCACTCCAGTATTCTTGCCTGGAAAATCCCATGGATAGAGGAGCCTGGCACGCTCCAGTCCATAAGATCACAAAGAGTCAGATACAACTGAAGCAACTGAGCATGCACACATGCACATGGTGTTAGAAAGGGTTCAAATTCCTTTTTTTTTTTTTTTACAGGCACATGTCCAATTTTCCCAGCACCACTTATTGAAGAGACTATCTTTTCTCATTGTGTATTCTTGCCTCCTTTGTCAAAGATAAGGTATCCATTGGTGCATGGGTTTATCTCTGGGCTTTTATCTTGTTCCATTGGTCTATATTTCTTTTTTTTGTGCCAGTATAATACTGTCTTAATGACTGTAGCTTTGTAGTATAGTCAGAAGTCAGGCAGTTTGATTCCTCCAGCTCCATTCTTCATTCTCAAGATTGCTTTGCCTATTTGGGGTATGTTGTGTTTCCACATAAATTGTGTATTTTTTTTTTCTAATTCTGTGAAAAATACCATCAGTAGTTTGATAGGAATTGCATTGAACCTGTATATTTAGTTATTTCAGAATATTGATTCTTCCAATCAAGGAACATGGTATATCTCTCCATCTGTTTGTGTCATCTTTGATTTCTTTCATCAATGTCTTATAGATTTATGCATACTTGTCTTTTGTCTCTCTAGGTAGATTTTTTCATGGGTGTTTTATTCTTTTTGTTGCAGTGGTGAATAGGGAATATTTCCTTAATTTCTCTTTCTGATTTTTTATTGTTAGTGTATAAAAATGCAGAGGATTTCTGTGTATAAATTTTGTTGATGTGGGTCTGCTCCCATTTTTTTCTTGATGAGTCTTTCTAATGGTTTGTCAATTTTGTTTATCTTCTCAAAGAGCCAGCTTTTAGTTTTATTGATCTTTGCTATTGTCTCCTTTTATTTTTTTACTTATTTCTGCTCTGATTTTTATGATTTCTTTCCTTCTTCTAACTTTGAGGTTTTTAAAATTCTTGTTTTTCTAGTTGCTTTAGGTGTAAGGCTAAGTTATTTATTCAATGTTTTTCTTGTTTTTTGGGATAGGCTTGTATTACTATAAACGTCCCTCTCAGCATTGCTTTTAGTGCATCTCATAGGTTCTGAGTTGTCATGTTTTCATTGTCATTTGTTTCTAGGTATATTTTCATTTGCTTTTTGATTTCTTCAGTGACCTATTGGTTATTCAGAAGTGTATTGTTTACTCTCCATGTGTTGTGGTTTTTGTATTTTTTTCCCTGTATTTGATATCTAATCTTATAGTGTTGTAGTCAGAAGAGAGGCTTGAAATGATTTTTTTTTCCCTAAATTTACCAAGGCTTGATTTTTGGCCCAAGATGTGATCTATCCTGGAGTAAGTTCCATGTGCACTTGAGAAAAAAAGTGAAATCTCCTGTTTTTGGATGAAATATCCTGCAGATATTGATTAGGTTTAAGTGATCCAATGTATCTTTTAAAGTTTGTTTTTCTGAAAGGGTTAATAGCCTTGGTAGGGAGGTCAGAGGTCCCCAAGCAGCAGGAGGAAATAAACTACAAGTGACAGACTTCTTTTTTTCTTCCCTACACAAAATTAAAGGAGGCTTCTTTTAATTCTGTGTTGCCATGACAACACCTGGTTCTACCTGAATTTATATTTTTCTCAAACCTTGAGCTAACCAATGCAATGTTAGCTGTGGAAATGTTTTTCCTAAGCTATGTTAATGAAACTATTTGTTTTGGAATCTGCCTTTCTTCAAATCGGTTCCACCTAAGGCTAACCTTTTTCTCAAAATTTGAGTTGATAATAGCTCAGCGAACCAGTATGTCTTACTCAAGGAAATGTTTTCTTAAACTATGTTAATGAAACTAAATATTTGCTTGGGAATCTGCCTTTCTTCAAGATTCATGTCAATTGATTTATGGCTGGAGATGACTCCCCTTGTGCCATTCTATCTCAAAATGCATGCTGTGGGAGAGGGTGCAACTCTCTCAGTCTTAAGGTGTTTCTTTTATCTGATTAGAAACTTGTTAACAGGCATAAAACATCTTGCTAAAAACTAGCAAGGGGGAATTCTTTCTGTCCCCTTCTGATGTCTATGTCAGAAGCTTTCTCTGTCTCTTTTTATACTTTAATAAAACTCTGCTACACAAAAGCTCCAAGTGATCAAGCCTCATCTCTGGCCCCAGATCAAAATCTTCTCCTCTGGAGGTCGTGAATACTGGTGTAGCTCATGGCTCATGACCACAACCTTTCATGTCCTTATTAATTATCTATCTGGATGACCTGCCCACTGGTGTGCAAGTGGTATTAAAGTCCTGAACTATTTTTGTGTAGCTGTCTATTTCTGCTTTAATAGTTTTTGACATTTGTTTTATGTGTTCAGGTGCTCTTATGTTGGGTGCACATATATTTATAATTCTTACATATTCTTAGATTGATCCCTTGATCATTATGTAGTATTCTTCCTTGTGTCTTATACGTTCTTCATTTAAAAGTCTATTTCATCTGATATGAGTATTGCTACTCCCATTTTCTTTTGATTTCAATTTTCATGGAATATCTTTTTCTAGCCCCTCACTTTCAGTCTGTGCATGTCCCTAGGTCAGAGATGAGTCTCTTGTAGACAGCATTTATAGGGGTTTTGGTTTTGTACCCATTTAGCCAATCTCATTTTATTTTCAAGATTTTGGATCATCTTTACTATCATTGCTCTGAATTCTTTTTTCAGGTAGGTTGCTTATTTTCTCTTTCTTTGTTTGGTCTTATGGGTTTTTACCATGTCCCTTCATTTGCTACATGTTTCTCTGTCTTTTCAATTCATTTAATTTACTGTGTTTGGGGTCTCCTTTCTGCAGGTTGGGGGTTACTATTCCTCTTAATTGTGAAGTCTGCTCCCCACAGGTGAAGTTGAAGAAGTGCCTTGAGAAGTTTTCCTGGTTGGGAGGACTTGAGACTGCTCTGGTGGATGGACCTGGATCTTGTCTTTCTGAAGGATTGTACCATATCCAGTATTATGCTTTGGGATGTCCATGGGCTTGGTATGGTTTTGGGAATCCTTAGTACTAATGGTCAGGTTTGTTTTTCTCTTTTGCTAATGGTTTGGCATGAGATGTCTGACATTGGGGCTTTTCAGCCTTTGGGTAGTGTTTGATCTTAGTGTTGAGATGAAGGGATTTGGAAGAGTTTTCTTCAATTAATGCTCAATGGGGCCTTGAGGTCTCTGGCAGTTCAATGTCCTGGACTTGGATCTACCACCTTGGGGGTTCAGGCCCATCTAACTGCAGCACCAAGAATTCACAGGCCTCACAACGTAGAAGACAAAATTTGCACACTTACAAAGAGAAAGGAAGAGAGAAAAAGGTAAAAAAAGGATTAAAACAAGAGTCAAAAAGAAGAGGGTAATCGATACTTTAAAAATAAAAAGAAATAGAAAATAAATTTATTTAAAAATAAGATGTTTTACACATGGAAAGTACCAGTTGTAAAAAATAAAAATTACCTCCAGTTTTTTAAGAAATCTCCACACTGTTTTCCATAGCGGCTGTACTAGTTTGCATTCCCACCAACAGTGTAAGAGGGTTCCCTTTTCTCCACACCCTCTCCAGCATTTATTGCTTGTAGACTTTTGGATAGCAGCCATCCTGACTGGCGTGTAATGGTACCTCATTGTGGTTTTGATTTGCATTTCTCTAATAATGAGTGATGTTGAGCATCTTTTCATGTGTTTGTTAGCCATCTGTATGTCTTCTTTGGAGAAATGTGTGTTTAGTTCTTTGGCCCATTTTTTGATTGGGTCATTTATTTTTCTGGAATTGAGCTTCAGGAGTTGCTTGTATATTTTTGAGATTAATCCTTTGTCTGTTTCTTCATTTGCTATTATTTTCTCCCAATCTGAGGGCTGTCTTTTCACCTTACTTATAGTTTCCTTTGTAGTGCAAAAGCTGCCATATGACCCAGCAATCCCACTTCTGGGCATACACACTGAGGAAACCAGATCTGAAAGAGACACGTGCACCCCAATGTTCATCGCAGCACTGTTTATAATAGCCAGGACATGGAAGCAACCTAGATGCCCATCAGCAGATGAATGGATAAGGAAGCTGTGGTACATATACACCATGGAATATTACTCAGCCATGAAAAAGAATTCATTTGAACCAGTCCTAATGAGATGGATGAAGCTGGAGCCCATTATACAGAGTGAAGTAAGCCAGAAAGATAAAGAACATTACAGCATACTGACACATGTATATGGAATTTAGAAAGGTGATAACGATAACCCTATATGCAGAACAGAAAAAGAGACACAGAAATACAGAACAGACTTTTGAACTTTGTGGGAGAATGTGAGGGTGGGATATTTCAAAAGAACAGCATGTATGCTATCTATGGTGAAACAGATCACCAGCCCAGGTGGGATGCACGAGATAAGTGCTCCGGCCTGGTGCACTGGGAAGACCCAGAGGAATCGGGTGGAGAGGGAGGTGGGAGCGGGGATCGGGATTGGGAATACATGTAAATCCATGGCTGATTCATATCAATGTATGACAAAACCCACTGGAAAAAAAAATAATAATAATAAAAATTAAAAAAAAAATAAAAATTAAAGGAATAAAGAAAGAACATGAGAACAATATGGGGGGAAATGAAAATAAAGGAAGGAAGTTAAAAAGAAAGTAGAATAATGTATATAGGTTGGTAGTTCCACCTCTGCCTCCCTAGGAGACCCTCCAATACCAGAGTGTTCTATGGATCTGCTTTGGCAAAAGCTCAGACTCTAATCTGACCCTACTCATGCTTGTATTTGTCTTCAGTGTACAGTGTTGCCACAGCTAGGGCTTTTCCTTTTGTGTAAGCACTCATTGTCCTTTTATATACTCCATAGACACAAAGTCTACCTAGTTGATCATGTGGATTTAATCTGCAGTTTGTACAGCTGGTGGAAAGGTATTTGGTCCTCTTCCTTAGCCACACTGTCCCTGGAATTCAGTTGTGGTTTTATCTCTACTTCTGCATATGAGTCACATACAGGAGTTTGCTCCTAAGGCTGCCCTGGAGGACTTGGCTCTGCCCCAATGAGGGCTGAGCATGGAGGTGGTGCAGCTGCTTGGATCATGGGGAACTTGGCAGCACCAGGTACACAGGGGAGCCAGTGGCCACAGGTGCAGGGGGATATGGTGCTGTTAGGGTTTTTTTCCCCTTGCCTCTGGCACTTCTGCCTCAATGAAGACAGGACATGGAGTTAGTTATGGCTGCTCGGATTGTGGGGAACCTGGTTGTGTCAGGTGTTCAAGGAAGCCTGCATCCATGGGTGCAGGAAATAAGGCACTATTAGAATCTTTTTCTAGCCTTTGGCATCTTGCATTAAAACGGGCTTCCCTGGCTGGTCCTTCTGTGTTGCTTGGTGCAGCAGGTGCTCAAAGCCCTCCACTGCCCCTCTCTCCCACCTGGCTGGGGTCTTTCTCAATTGCTCCATGAATGAGGTACTCAAAGGGCCACCATGTCTGAGGTTTTCCTCCATTGGTCAGCTGCTGGGCACCAGCATGTGGGGAGAGGGAGAGGCTACAGTGATGGCTTCACCCCCTGCATGTGACTGAGCAGTTTTGACCTTCCTCACATCAGGCTCTCCTCCCAGGGCATTCCCTGCTGGGATCTCCTTCCTCAGCGCCCCTTGGGCTATCTCAACACAGTCAGTAACTGTCCTCACCCTGGGGTTGCCATCCAATCCCTAAATTTCAGCTCCCATCCACTGCTTGTACCAACGACCATTGTCCCTGTCCAGAGTATGTAGGGCTGAGGTACAGAATTGTCTGTGTTTCTCACCCCATTCAGACTGTCACAGATCAGCTGCTGCACTCTCCAACAGCCTCAAATCCTTACTTTCTGTCCCAAACAATTGTCCTGATGTGGGAATTTGACCCTGCTTCAGTTCCTCCGCCCCTCTGGTGCTTGTTCAGTTCCACTCACTTTCCTCCTCTTTGTCTCTTCCTTCCTTCTTCCCACCGAGTTTTGTGTGAAGAAGTGAAGTGAAGTGAAAGTTGCTCAGTCATGTCAGACTTTTTGCGATCCCATGGACTATAGCCTTCCAGGCCCCTCTGTCCATGGAATTCTCTAGGCAAGAATACTGGAGTGGGTTGGCATTCCCTTCTCCAGGGGATCTTCCTAACCCAGGGATCAAACCCGGGTCTCCTGTGGCTCCTGCATTGCAGGCAAATTCTTTATCATCTGAGCCACCAGGGAGGCCTGGGTTTTATGTGGATCTATATATTTCTTTTCAGTGATCAGGGACTCCAGCCAGCTCTCAGCTGGTGCTCTGTGAGATCCTCTGCATCTGAAGATGTATTCCTGATGCATCCATAGAGAGTACTCCAAGTCCACCTACTCCTCTGCCATCTTGTAATCTCCTTAACCCTCCTTTTAAAGTTAAGTTTGGATGTTGCTTGCTTTCACAGCCTGAAGACTCTGCCCAGGAAGCTGACATATTAGAAACCATTTGTATTTGAGCATAAGTTTACACCTGATTTTGTAATTGGGATGATTTGTAGGGGATTAGTTAATATACATTAGGAATAATACCAGTTTCAGCCTCAAAGGGCAAAGAGTTGAGTTTAAGAGAAGGATGGGGAGTCAGGAAACAAAGTTGATGGAAGTTTTTAAAGGGTATTTTAGAGGAGCAAGTAGACTGCCTGTGGCCATGGCCATGATAAAGAAAGCTGTGAGTAGGAGAGAGAATTTTTCTATAGGGAAGAGGTTTTCAACCCCTGGCTACTTATTAGTATCACTTGGGGAGGTGTTTTTGCTTTTTTAAAATTATGTTCAGGCTGTACTCCAAAACAAGTTAAAATCTCTAGAGATGGGATCTTTGCAACAGTATTTTTTAAACCTCCCCAAGTGATTCCAGTATAAAACCAAGGTTAAGAATCACTGCTGCAGGGGTGTTGGACTAGAGTAGGAAGGCTCAATTCACGTTAATAAGAAACACATCCCATACAAGACAATTGGAAGGTAAAATGAAGAAGTGATTAATCAGTGATTATCAACAACTAAGGCTTCTTGAAGAGAATCTCTGACCAAAACCCAGTCTTTCAATTTTTATCCAAATGTGTTGTTTAATATAATATTTTTCAATATTGTTGCTGATTTATGACTTTAACAAGAGATCTAGTGTTATATACAACATACAAATGAGAAGCAAAAATGCATCATGGTCTGGCTCTTTTGTTGTTACTATGGAAAGCTTACTTTCTCAGATGCATCTGGAGGATCTGAAAATTACCCCTAGAGGCACATTTAATGAATATTTAGTTAAAATTTCAGGGTATTAATAACAGATGATTCCAAAATAGAATGGAAAGCATCAATAAAACTCATAGGTTAAAAAAGTTGCATTTACTCAGTTGCATTCTAGTCACTATTTCTGGTTATCTTCTCTGTCCTTCCTCTCCTCTGAAATATCCTGCTACCAAGAGTGAGTCTATAGCAAAACTAGTTCTTGTATGTTCATTGAACATCAGTGTTGGAAAACTCTCATAGATCACTGAGTCCAATATTCTTTGTGCACCATGGGGGAAACTGAGGCCACAAAAAGTACCTTTTTCTTACTCCAGCAACTTAGATCTCCAGCATGTTCTTTCAATGACAACATTGTGGCCAAGGAGACAACATGACCAATGTGGTCCTTCTGATTATATGGGAATGATTAATGTATCATGAGCTCATAATACATTGACACTGCTATGTGATACTTAGAGATGTCTGGGGAGACTCTCTGATGTAGCTTACCAAGCTGGGAACTATGAGAAATCCAGCGGGATAAATCGTATTCTCTTTCCTAAGGTATGTCTTAGAAAGGCAGCTGCGGCATAGTGGGAAATGCTTGTGCCTCAGAGTCAGACAGACTTAGACTGGACTTCCAGCACATCATTTACTATTGCATCACCATAAAAAAATCATTAAATCTGTGAATTTGAGTTTCTTTTGTAAAACAAAGGTTATAAACAGCACCTACTGCTTAGGGATATCATGAGGATTGAATGAGACAAAATACAAAAATGAGAGCGTACATGGGAGATAACCAATAAATATTGATTATACTTTCCTCTTCTATTTCACTTTTGCACTATTCATTAGAAAGGAGATGTGAAGGAAGGGGATATACTGGCACTGGAGACCACAAGGCAAACAAAAGCTTTGGGGATGATAATCATGTAACTAGGCAGCTGCTCTCACTGGAGATCTACTTTGTCAAGGCAGGCAGCATCTGAGAAATCAACACACACACACACACACACACACACACACACACACTTTAGAAAGCCTTAAAAAACTACCTGCTGGGTGTACAGAAACTTGCCAATCATGTTGTGAACATAAAGTGAAAGATCATGATATTAGTAGAAATATACAAGTGTTCCTAGTCCCTAATAAAAATAATCAAAGAATGCCTTATTTGACAGTTTGATGACTTGTTTGCTGCTTTAATCCATCTGATTTCCCTATGTACTTCTTGGGTAAGGAGTAGGAATTCACTGCCCTATGACTTGTACAAGCACACACTGATATTGACTACAACAGATAAATGCTAACCCTTCCTGTGCCTTAATCACTTTCTATAAAGTAGAGCATTAAATCTCTTCTACTGTAGCAGGATTCAATTTTTTTGAGTAAGAATGGGAAGTCTGAATGGGGAAAAAGGTCTTTTCTGACACAATAGCAGGACAGACTTACCAAAGGGCCTGGATTCTTACCTGCCAATTAATTCCCAGTTACCGTTCCTCATTCCATAGTGGTTCCCTCAAAAAACTGTAGCCTGTGACGGTATCTTCCAACATCTCTTTTCCCATACCCACCCTTGAAGTTATAGCAGTTTCCTTTGTTCTTTCTCCTTTGCTTTTGAATGATACATCCTGTAAGTTCCTTCTTGATCATCCTTTCTCTTTCCTTCAGGTTAAGTAGAGAGCTCAAAATGAAGAGAAGCAAATAGGACTCTAGTTTTGTCTCTTTCTTTTGTCTTGAGTAATTGGGTCATGTGTGTGTGTGTGTGTGTGTGTGTGTGTGTCTGTGTGTCTGTGTGTGTATGAGTGTGTCTGTCTGTCTACCTGAGAGAGGGAGAGAAGGAAAGAGGGAGAGAAAGGGAAAGAGAGAAATTGATATTATTTCTGTCAGTGCAAGTATTTGGAAAGTAATCAGATTGTTAAGTCAAACTCAAGTCTACTCAGATCAATGGTCACAGAATATTTTAAAAAAAGTTTTATTGAAGGATATTTTACATATGACAAAATTCATCCATTTCAAGTGTGCTTTTCAATAATTTTTATTAACTTTACTGAATGTTGAAGCAATCACCATAGCTCAATTTTAGAACATTTTCATCCCCAAATAAGATCCCTCATGCCTATTTACATTTATAGATTTTTCTTGACTTACAATCAGGTTACATCCTGATAAATTCATCATAATTTTAAACTATCCTGTGTAAAATGCATTTAATGCTCTTAACCTACCAATCATCACAGCTTAGTCCAGCCTGACTTAAATGTGTTCAGAACACTTATATTAGTCTACAGTTGGGAAAAAAAAAATCATAAAACATTAAGTTTATTTTTATAACAACGTCTTGTAGTAGAGTCTGAAGTCAGGCAGGTTGATTCCTCCAGTTCCATTCTTCTTTCTCAAGATTACTTTGGCTATTCGAGGTTTTTTGTATTTCCATACAAATTGTGAAATTCTTTGGTCTAGTTCTGTGAAAAATATCGTTGGTAGCTTGATAGGGATTGCATTGAATCTACAGACAGCTTTGGGTAGAATAGCCATTTTGACAATATTGATTCTTCCAATCCATGAACACGGTATGTTTCTCCATCTGTTTGTGTCCTCTTTGATTTCTTTCATCAGTGTTTTATAGTTTTCTATGTATAGGTCTTTTGTTTCTTTAGGTAGATATACTCCTAAGTATTTTATTCTTTTTGTTGCAATGGTGAATGGTATTGTTTCCTTAATTTCTCTTTCTGTTTTTTCATTGTTAGTATATAGGAATGCAAGGGATTTCTGTGTGTTAATTTTATATCCTGCAACTTTACTATATTCACAGTCATCAAGACAGTATGGTACTGGAACAAAGACAGAAATATAGATCAATGGAACAGAATAGAAAGCCCAGAGATAAATCCACGAACCTATGGACACCTTATCTTTGACAAAGGAGGCAAGGATATACAATGGAAAAAAGGCAACCTCTTTAACAAGTGGTGCTGGGAAAACTGGTCAACCATTTGTAAAAGAATGAAACTAGAACACTTTCTAACACCATACACAAAAATAAACTCAAAATGGATTAAAGATCTAAATGTAAGACCAGAAACTATAAAACTCCTAGAGGAGAACATAGGCAAAACACTCTCCGACATAAATCACAGCAAGATCCTCTATGACCCACCTCCCAGAATATTGGAAATAAAAGCAAAACTAAACAAATGGGACCTAATGAAACTTAAAAGCTTTTGCACTACAAAGGAAACTATAAGTAAGGTGAAAAGACAGCCTTCAGATTGGGAGAAAATAATAGCAAATGAAGAAACAGACAGAGGATTAATCTCAAAAATATACAAGCAACTCCTGAAGCTCAATTCCAGAAAAATAAATGACCAAATCAAAAAATGGGCCAAAGATCTAAACAGACATTTCTCCAAAGAAGACATACAGATGGCTAACAAACACATGAAAAGATGCTCAACATCACTCATTCTCAGAGAAATGCAAATCAAAACCACAATGAGGTACCATTACACGCCAGTCAGGATGGCTGCTATCCAAAAGTCTACAAGCAATAAATGCTGGAGAGGGTGTGGAGAAAAGGGAACCCTCTTACACTGTTGGTGGGAATGCAAACTAGTACAGCCGCTATGGAGAACAGTGTGGAGATTTCTTAAAAAACTGGAAATAGAACTGCCATATGACCCAGCAATCCCACTTCTGGGCATACACACTGAGGAAACCAGATCTGAAAGAGACACGTGCACCCCAATGTTCATCACAGCACTGTTTATAATAGCCAGGACATGGAAGCAACCTAGATGCCCATCAGCAGATGAATGGATAAGGAAGCTGTGGTACATATACACCATGGAATATTACTCAGCCATTAAAAAGAATTCATTTGAACCAGTCCTAATGAGATGGATGAAGCTGGAGCCCCTTATACAGAGTGAAGTAAGCCAGAAAGATAAAGAACATTACAGCATACTATCACATATATATGGAATTTAGAAAGATGGTAACGATAACCCTATATGCAAAACAGAAAAAGAGACACAGAAATACAGAACAGACTTTTGAACTCTGTGGGAGAATGTGAGGGTGGGATATTTCAAAAGAACAGCATGTATATTATCTATGGTGAAACGGTGAAACAGATCACCAGCCCAGGTGGGATGCATGAGACAAGTGCTCCAGCCTGGTGCACTGGGAGGACTCGGGGGAATCGGGTGGAGAGGGAGGTGGGAGCGGGGATCGGGATGGGGAATACATGTAAATCCACGGCTGATTCATATCAATGTATGACAAAACCCACTGAAATGTTGTGAAGTGATTAGCCTCCAACTAATAAAAAAAAAAAAGATTTAATAAAAAAAAAACAAAACAAAAACAACGTCTTGAATATCTCATGTGATTTATTGAATAGTGCACTGAAAGTGAAAAACAGAATGGCTATATGGATAGAGAATGGTTATAAGTGTATCAGTTGTTTCCCTTTGTGATTTTATAGCTGACCAGGAGCTGTGACTCTCAGCATTACAAAAGTAATTAGAGAGGGGTGGTCCTAATGGCAGAGGAATAGGACGGGGGAGACCATTTTCTTCCCCACAAATTCATCGAAGGAACATTTGAACGCTGAGCAAATTCCACAAAACAACTTCTGAATGCTGGCAGAGGACATCAGACACCCAGAAAGGCAGTCCATTGTCTTCGAAAGGAGGTAGGACAAAATATAAAAGATAAAAAGAGAGACAAAAGAGGTAGGGACAGAGATCCGTCCCAGGAAGGGAGTCTTAAAAGAGAAGTTTCCAAACATCAGGAAACACTTTCACTGGCAGGTCTGTGGGGAATCTTGGAATCTTGCCCTCAGAGGGCAACATAACTGGGAGGGAAAATAAATAAATAAATGATTAAAACCCACAGATTACGTGCCAAACAGCAACTCCCAGTGTTGGCAGCTGCCACCAACAAGCAGAGGCTGAACAGGGAGGCACGGGCTGCATTGCTTAAGGTAAGGACTGGTTGGAGTGTCCTGAGGGCAATCTGAGGGAGCTAATGTGAGATAGCAACCCAAACTGTGGGATAGACAGAGAGAGAGAAAAATAAAAAAAATAAAAGAGAGAGAGAGAGAGAGAGGGAGAGAGAGAGAGAGAGAGAGAGAGAGAGAGAGAGAGAGAGAGAGAGAGAGAGAGAGAGAGAGAGAGAAAACTTCCCGTGAAAAGCCCTAAAATGAGGCACTGCCAGGCCTGCTCATAGAACAAAGGACTGAGGAGAGCTAGCAGGCTGTGGACCGGCCCATCTCCCATCAGAGACAAGCAGGCGGGGGTGGGTGGGGGGCAGCCAAAGCCAGAAAGGGGCAATCGCGGCCCCAGAGAGGCATCCTCTACCAAACTGCAAAAAGGCTCCATTGCTGACCAAGAGTTCTTGGGATTCTGGATGGTTGACATCCGCTGGGAGGGTCACAGCCAGAGATCAGCTCCCCAGAAGAGACACACGTCACACATGAGAAGGCGAGCCCCTTGTATACACAGGAAACTGAGCAGCTGGGGTGGGGAAACAATAAGACGCACCGCCCACCTGTGGAGAGTGTGCTCACCAAGCACCTGGTCACCTGAGCTGCTTGGACCTGGGAAGGGCACAAAACGCAGGCCCAACTGAGTCTGCATCTTTGGGGTGTACTGGAGAACCTGAACCTGAGCAGCTTAGACCTGGGAAGTGCACGCAACCCAGCGCCCACCTCAGACAGTTCCCAGCAGAGCAACCTGGAGCCTGAGCAGTGTAGACTGGGAAAGCACACACGCTGTGAGCAGGGGCAAACCAAGTGCAGCTGAAACACTGTGAGCACTCCCCACACACGTCAGGGATATTTGTCTGCAGTGTTCCTCCCTCCCCACAGTACGACTGGACAAGTGAGATTAAAAAAAAGTGACCTCCTTCACCCCCTTGTGTCAGGGCGGAAATTAAACATTGAAGAGACCATCAAACAGAAGAAGCTAAAATAGAGGGAACTGCTTTGGAAGTGACAGGTGCAACAGATTAAAACCCTGTAGTTAGCACCGACTACATTGGAAGGGGCCTATAGATCTTGAGAAGTATAAGCTGGATCAAGGAACTATCTGAAACTTAACTGACCCCACACTGTCCACAACAACTTCAGAGAAATTCCTAGATATATTTTTACTATTATCATTTTTTAAATTAAAAAAATGTTTATTTTTAAGTCCTCTATTACTCCTTTAATTTTCATTTTTATAATCTACTATTACCTTGCAAAAATAAAGACCCTATTTTTAAAGCAAACTTCATATATATATTTTATAATGTCTGTGACTATTTTGTTTTTTGAATATTGTATTGTTGAGCATCTAACCTCTACTCTAGATTTTTAATCTTTGCTTTTTGATATTTGTTATCAATTTTGTACCTTTAAGAACACAATCTTCAGTACCCATTTTTACTTGGGAGTGTGATTACTGGCTTGATTGCTCTCTCCCCCTTTTGGCTCTCCTTTTTCTCCACCAGGTTGCCTCTATCTTCTCCCTCCCCCTTCTCTTTTCTACCCAACTCTGTGAATATCTTTGTGTGTTCTGGGCTGTGGAGAACACATAGTGAACTGATTACTGGCTGGATCTGTCTCTCTACTTTTGATTCCCCCTTTTCTCCTCCTGGTCACCTCTGTCTCCTCCCTCCCTCTTCTTTTCTCTGTGTAACTCCGTGAACATCTCTGAGGGGTCCAGACTGTGGAGAGCACATAGGGAAGTGATTACTGGCTAGCTTGCTCTCTCCCCTTTTGATTCCCCCTCTTCAGCTCCTGGTCACCTCTATCTTCCTCTTCCCTCCTCTCTTCTCTATGTAGCTCTGTGCACCTCTCCAGGTGTCCCTCACTGTAGAGAAACTTTTCATCATTAACCTAGATATTTTATCATTGGTGCTGTACAGATGGAGAAGTCTTGAGGTTACTGTAAGAATAAGACTGAAATTCAGAGGCAGGAGGCTTAAGTTCGAAACCTGAGAATACCAGAGAACTCCAGACTCCAGGGAACATTATTCAATAAGATCTCATCCAAAAGCCTCCATACCTACAATGAAACCAAGCATCACCCAAGGGCCAACAAATTCCAGAGCAAAACATACGATGCAAATTCTCCAGAAACAAAGGAACATAGCTCTGAGCTTCAATATACAGGCTGCCCAAAGTCACACCAAACCCAGTGACATCTCAAAACTCACTACTGGACACTTCATTGCACTCCAGAGAGATGAAATCCAGCTCCACCCACCAGACACCGACACAAGCTTCCCTAACCAGGAAACCTTGACAAGCCACCCATCCAACCCCACCCAAAGTGAGGAACCTCCACAATAAAGAGGAACCACAAACTGCCAGAATATGGAAAGGCCACTCCAAGCACAGCAATCTAAACAAGATGAAAAGGCAGAGAAATACTCAGAAGGTAAAGGAACAGGATAAATGCCCACCAAACCAAACCACAGAGGAAGAGATAGGGAATCTACCTGAAAAAAATTCAGAATACTGATAGTGAAAATGATCCAAAATCTTGAAAACAAAATGGAGTTACAGACAAATAACCTGGAGACAAGGGTTGGGAAGATGCAAGAAATGTTTAACAAGGACCTAGAAGAAACAAAAAAGAGTCAATATATAATGAACAATGCAATAAATGAGATAAAAAACACTCTGGAGGGAACCAACAGTAGAATGACAGAGGCAGAAGATAGGATAAGTGAGGTCAAGATAGAATGATAGAAATAAATGAAGCACAGATGAAAAAAGAAAAAAAGAATTAAAAGAAATGAGGACAACCTCAGAGACCTCTGGGACAATGTTATACGCCCCAACATTCAAATCATAGGAGTCCCAGAAGAAGCAGACAAAAAGAAAGACCATGAGAAAATACTTGAGGAGATAATGGTTGAAAAATTCCCTAAAATGAGGAAGGAAATAGTGACCCAAGTCCAAGAAATCCAGAGCGTCCCAAACAGGATAAACCCAAGGCGAAACACCCCAGGACACATATTAATCAAATTAACAAAGATCAAACACTAAATACTAAATACTAAAAGCAGCAAGGGAAAAACAACAAATAACACACAAGGGGATTCCCATAAGGATAATATCTGATCTTTCAATAGAAACTCTTCAGGCCAGAAGGGAATGGCAGGACATACTTAAAGTGATGAAAGAGGAAAACCTATAATCCAGATTACTGTACCCAGCAAAGATCTCATTCAAATATGAAGGAGAAATAAAAAGCTTTACAGACAAGCAAAAGCTGAGAGAATTCAGCACCACAAGACCAACTCTCCAACAAAAGCTAAAGGATGTTCTCTAGACAGGAAACACAGAAAGGGTGTGTAAACGCAAACCTAAAGCAGCAAAGTAAATGGCGACAGGATCATACTTATCAATAATTACCTTAAATGTAAATGGGTTGAATGCCTCAACCAAAAGACAAAGACTGGCTGAATGGATAAAAAAACAAGACCCCTATATGTTTTGCCTACAAGAAACCCAACTCAAAACAAGGGACACATGCAGCCTGAAAGTGAAGGGCTGGAAAAAGATAGTCCACACAAATAGAGACCAAAAAAAAAAAAAAAGAAAAAAGAAAAAGCAAGAGTAGCAATACTCATATCAGATAAAATAGACTTTAAAACAAAGGCTGTGAAAAGAGACAAAAGTGGACACTACATAATGATCAATGGATCAAACCAAGAAGAAGATATAACAGTTATAAATATATATGCACCCAACATAGGAGCACTGTGATATATAAGACAAATGCTAACAAGTATGAAAGGGGAAATTAACAATAACACAGTAATAGTGGGAGACTTTAATACCCCTCTCACACCTATGGATAGATCAACTAAACAGAAATTAACAAGGAAACACAAACTTTAAATGATACATTAGACCAGTTAGACCTAATTGATATCTATAGGACATTTCACCCCAAAACAATGAATTTCACCTTTTTCTCAAGTGCACATGGAACCCTCTCCAGGATAGATCACATCCTGGACCATAAATCTAGCCTTGGTAAATTCAAAAAAATTGAAATCATTCCAAGCATCTTCTCTGACCACAATGCAGTAAGATTCGATGTCAATTACAGGGGAAAAACTATTAAAAATTCCAACATACGGAGGCTGAACAACACACTGCTGAATAACCAACAAATCACAGAAGAAATAAAAAAAGAAATAAAAATATGCATATAAAAGAATGAAAATGAAAACACACCAACCCAAAACCTATGGGACACTGTAAAAGCAGTGCTAAGGGGAAGGTTCATAGCAATACAGGCTTACCTCAAGAAACAAGAAAAAAGTTAAGTAAATAAGTTAACTCTGCACCTAAAGCAACTAGAAAAGGAAGAAATGAAGAACCCCCGCGTTAGTAGAAGGAAATAAATCTTAAAAATTAGGGCAGCAATAAATGCAAAAGAAACAAGAGACCATAGCAAAAATCAACAAGTTAAAAGCTGGTTCTTTGAGAAGATAAATCAAATTGACAAACCATTAGCCAGATTCATCAAGAAACAAAGGGAGAAGAATCAAATCAACAAAATTAGAAATGAAAATGGAGGAATCACAATAGACAACACAGAAAAACAAAGGATCATAAGAGAGCACTATTAGCAACTTTATGCCAGTAAAATGGACAACTTGGAAGAAATGGACAAATTCTTAGAAAAGTACAACTTTCCACAACTGAACCAAGAAGAATTGGAAAATTTTAACAGACCCATCACAGGAACAGAAATTGAAACTATAATCAGAAATCATCCAGCACACAAAAGCCCAGGACCAGACGGCTTCACAGCCGAATTCTACCAAAAATTTAGAGAAGAGCTAACACCTATCCTACTCAAACCCTTCCAGAAAATTGCAGAGGAAGGTAAACTTCCTATGAGGCCACCATCACCCTCATACCAAAACCAGACAACAAAGCCACACACACAAAAAGAAAACTACAGGCTAATATCACTGATGAACATAGATGCAAAAATCCTTAACAAAATTCTAGCAAACAGAATCCAACAACACATTAAAAAGACCATACATCATGACCAAGTGGGGGCTTGATCCCAGGGATGCAAAGATTTTTCAATATCCACAAATCAATCAATGTAATACACCACATTGACAAATTGAAAGATAAAAACCATATTATTATCTCAATGGATGCAGAGAAAGCCTTTGACAAAATTCAACATTCATTTATGAAAAAACCCTCCAGAAGGCAGGAATAGAGGGAACATACTGCAACATAATATAAAGCTATATATGACAAACCCACAGCAAACATTATCCTCAATGTTGAAAAATTGAAAGCATTTCCCCTAAAGGCAGGAACAAGACAAGGGTGCCCACTCTCACCACTACTATTCAACATAATTTTGGAAGTTTTGGCCACAGCAATGAGAGCAGAAAAAGAAATAAAAGGAATCCAGATTGGAAAAGAAGAAGTAAAACTCTCACTATTTGCAGATGACATGATCCTCTACATAGAAAACACTAAAGACTCCACCAGAAAATTACTAGAGCTAATCAATGAATATAGTAAAGTTGTGGGATATAAAATCAACACACAGTAATCCTTTGCATTCCTATACACTAACAATGAGAAAACAGAAAGAGAAATTAAGGAACAATTCCATTCACCATTGCAACGAAAAGAATAAAATACTTAGGAATATATCTACCTAAAGACACAAAAGACCTATATATAGAAAACTGTAAAACACTGATGAAAGAAATCAAAAATGACACAAATAGATGGATAAATATACCATGTTCATGGATTGGAAGAATCAATATAGGGAAAATAATTATACTACCCAAAGCAATCTATAGATTCAATGCAATCCATATCTAGCTACCAATGGTAGTTTTCAGAGAACTAAAACAAATGATTTCACAATTTGTATGGAAATACAAAAAACCTCAAATAGCCAAAGCTATCTTGAGAAAGAAGAATGGAACTGGAGGAATCAAGCTGCCTGACTTCAGGCTCTACTACAAAGCTATAGTCATCAAGACAGTATGGTACTGGAACAAAGACAGAAATATAGATCAATGGAGCAAAATGGAAAGCCCAGAGATAAATCCATGCACTTATGGACACCTTATCTTTGACAAAGGAGGCAAGAATATACAATGGAAAAAAGGCAACCTCTTTAACAAGTGGTGCTGGGAAAACTGGTCAACCACTTGTAAAAGAATGAAACTAGAACACTTTCTAACACCATACACAAAAATAAACTCAAAATGGATGAAATATCTAAGTGTAAGACCAGAAACTATAAAACTCCTAGAGGAAAGCATAGGCAAAACACTTTCTGACATAAATCACAGCAGGATCCTCTATGACCCACCTCCCAGAGTAATGGAAATAAAAGCAAAAATAAACAAATGGGACCTAACTAAACTTAAAATTTTTTGCACAACGAAGGAAACTATAAGCAAGGTGAAAAGACAGCCTTCAGAATGGGAGAAAAAATAGCAAACGAAGCAACTGACAGAGAATTAATCTCAAAAATATACAAGGAACACCTGAAGCTAAATTCCAGAAAAATAAAAGACCCAATCAAAGAGTGGGCCAAAGAACTCAACAGACAGTTCTCCAAAGAAGACATACAGATGGCTAACAAACACATGAAAAGATGCTCAATATCATTCATTATCAGAGAAATGCAAGTTAACACCACAATGAGGTACCATTTCATGTCAGTCTGAATGCCTGCTATCCAAAAATCTACAAACAATAAATGCTGGAGAGGGTGTGGAGGAAAGGGAGCCCTCTTACACTGTTGGTGGGAATGCAAACTAGTACAGCCACTATGGAGAATAATGTGGAGATTCCTTAAAAAACTGGAAATAGAACTGCCATATGACCCAGCAATCCCACTGCTAGGCATATGCACTGAGGAAATCAGAATTGAAAGACACACATGTACCCCAATACTCATTGCAGCACTGTTTATAATAGCCAGGACATGGAAGTAACCCAGATGTCCATCAGTAGACGAATGGATAAGAAAGTTGTGGTACATATATACAATGGAATATTACTCAGCCTTTAAAAAGAATACATTTGAATCAGTTCTAATGAGGTGGATGAAACTGGAGTCTATTATGCAGAGTGAAGTAAGCCAGCAAGTAAAACATCAATATAGTATACTAACGCATATATGTGGAATTTAGAAAGATGGTAACAATGACCCTATATGTGAGACAGCAAAAGAGACACAGATGTATATAACAGTCTTTGGACTCTGTGGGAGAGGGTGAGGGTGGGATGATTTGGGAGAATGACATTGAAACATGTTTATTATCATATGTGAAATGGATCGCCAGTCTAGGTTTGATGCATGGGACAGGGTGCTCAGGGCTGGTGCACTGGGATGACCCAGGGGGATGGGATGGGGAGGGAGGTGGGAGGGGGTTACAGGATGGGGAGCACCCATGTATACCCGTGGTGATTCATGGCAATGTATGGCAAAACCACTACAATATTGTAAAGTAATTAGCCTCCAATTAAAATGAATAAATTTATTAAAAAAGAAGTAAAAAAATGTAATTAGTGTGCACACTGCTAGTTCAGGAAAAGATCAAAACTCAAAATTTGAAGTATGGTTTCCATTGAATATTTATCACCTTCACACCACAATAAAGTCAAAAGTTGTATGTTAAACAACTTACTTATCATAAATTGGGGACTGTCTATAATTCCTTTCCTCAACGCCAGCCTCAGACAACTTTAATTTAACTTCTGTCTCTATTAGCTTGCCTATGTGGACATTTTATACAAATGGAATCATACAATATGCAGTTTCTTTTGTCTGGCTTTTTCACTTAGCTTGCTTTGAGGTTCATTTATGATGCGTCATGTGTTAGTTCAATCCTCTTTATTACTGAGCATTACATTATATGTATACTTGATAATTTGCTTATCCATTCATCAGTTGATAGACATTTAAGTTGTTTCTACTATTTGGATACTGTAAATAATGTTTCTATGAATATTTGTGTAAAATTTTTTTGTGCACATGTATTTTTAATGACCTTGAGGTACATAATAGTGGAATTATTGGATCATGTATTAATTCTAACTTTAACTTTTAGAGGAATTGTTAGGCTGTTTTCAAAAGTAGGTGCACCACTTTACAATCCCACTGACAATGTATGGGCTTCCCCATTCTCCACAGCCTTGCCAACATGTGTTGTTAGCATATTAAATATGGGAGAAACTTAGATTACTCTAGGTCTTAAATAAGATTATAGTAAAACACAGAATTGAAAGTTAAATAGTATCTCTTTAGGTGGTTCTTTAAATTCAATGAGATTGTAAACAGATTCTAAAATGGCCAGGTAGTACTTCTAAGAGATAATAATCTAGACAGTCTAAAGATAATATGCTTCTATGCTTTAAAAAAATACTATGATCAAAATGAAAAAAAAAAAACATACAAACTCATATTTTGCAGACCTCACAAGATATGTGCATAGTCCTCTTCGGATGGAACCCTGTTTTAAGAAGGGCTAGTTTAGCACACAAAAATTTTATTAGATCTGTAGCCTATGAAAAAGACAGATGCCATAAGCAATTCAGAAATATTGAAGGAAAACTTAGATTATAACCCAGATCTCTTGGGTGGCAACTCAGTGAATCCCACTACCCTTCGTGCTGGATCCACTGATAAGAAACATGTTTCATTGCTATACTCACTGAGCAAAGACACACCAGCCAAAGGAGGCGCCTTAGTTATTTGAAAGTAGAATAATAAACAAGGTTTTTGGATGCATTTTTTCTTTATTGGCTAATATGAAATATCTCCAGAGCATCAGAAATAAAACATTCTGTCAGTAGCTACCACATACATAAGGCTCAAGATTCAACAAAATGTCTCCAAATAACCAATTTAGGATAATAAAAGTAATTGAAATTTACCCACATTCAGTGTAAAACACTAGAGACCTTGGTAGTGAGGTGAGCAGGGTGTTACATGCATAAGAGATTATCTTCCCAGTACAGTAGGGGTTTGTGTTTCAGAGAGGGTGCTACAGTATTGACACTTTTACTGAGCCTGAGTCTGAGAACCTTGAAGGAGAAAGTTGTTCTCCTAGGCTCCTCTCTGTCAAAATTCAAATCTAGGTGTACAGAGAAGAAAATACTGAACCAAAAAAGTAAACTCATACCCAGCAAATACCTCCCCTCCCTTACAAATAAGAACACTTTTCTTTTGCTAGTTCAAATATAGACAACTCAATTATTATCTAGTCTTAGGGGCATGTTGAAAATGTTTCCATCACGTGTCTTTTGTGCTTCCACTAACAAATATTACCCAAATAGAATAGACACATGAAAGCAAGGCATTCAAAGATACCTGTACTTTAAGAGTAATGAAATCTTTAAAAGCACTCCCCAGGAACAAAAACTTGAGTGTGACATTTGCCATGACCAAGCAGCAATTATGGAGAAGAACATGGCAACCCCCTCCAGTATTTTTGCCTGGAAAACCCCATGGACTGGACGGAGGAGCCTGGTGTGCTGCAGTTCATGGGGTCACAAGGAGTCAGACACGACTGAGCGACTTCACTATAAGCAGTAATTATAAAGAAGAAAAGCATCCTTCACCTCACCGCTACCCAAGATGTCTCAAAAAGCAAAGTAAAACATTTCCCTAGTTCAATTGCTAACTGAAATTTTTAAAATTAACTTATTTAATTGGAGGATAATTACTTTACAATATTGTGATGGTTTTTGCCATACATCAACATGAATCAGCCACAGGCATACATGTGCCCTCCTCATCCTGAACTCCTGTCCTAGAACCAAGGTGATTCTTGTTATGACTTGGGATGATCCCACAATGTTCATACCATGAGGACCTTGCTCCTGGTTGGCATACCCATGTACTGAGGTAAGCTTGGCAACAAAGGCTGGTGTCTTAATTGCTACAGAAAAGGTCATTGCTAAGAAGTCATTCTGGGCTGTGTATTCTAGCCAGAAAGTTTCTTGTCTTGGGTGGAGCTTACAATGAGCTTTGTAGTGATTGTGTTTAAGGATATACCATTGGGAAATTTTGCTACATGGCTGCTGGTTTTTTTTTCTGCAATGTTGCCCTCAGTGTCACTATGGTAACTGTACCATGTTAAAGCAATTGTTAAAGTGAAATTGTTAAGGGTAAACAGTGGAGAAAGCCCTGGTCCGGGGATCAAAAGACAGGTTAGACTGACCTCTAGTCTACCAAGTGATATATCTAATATAAGCTGCTTTTCTCTTCTTCAAAAGGAATATTATAACACCCTATTCAGGGGATTGTGAGGATGAAATGAGACCACAAATATATAAAAGAGCTTTGTAAATTATAGTCTAGAGCAGGCACAGTGAAGATGGCTGGCTGTAATATTTTATCATTATATTATTGCTAATATAATTGTGACACAATCACTACCTTTCCCATAGATGCAGCAATATTAGACTTGAACCATGGCAATGCAAATGGTGACTTTTGAATACCTAAGGCCTCCTCAAGCTGAATCATCTTCAATTTGGATACTGGTTCTTGCCCTGCCAGAAGCTCCAGACATGGCTAATTAGAGTCAGTGAGATAAGAATAAACTGTCCCAGAAAGAAAATAACAGAGAACTTAAAAGTCAAGACCTAAACCCTTGGCTCACACATATTTACCAATACCTGTGTTAGGTCAGGCTGCTTGATACAAGCTTGCAATTCAATTGCTTCTAATCCCCAGTGCAGTACAATGGGAACTTCTAATTTTTTCTTAGGTGCTTTTTAGCACCTTGACTAGTGGGTTGCCCTGGGAACCCTCAATCAGTGTTTGTAGATGAACTGTTCCCAATGATACATTTAATAAAACCTTGAAAGCAGAAGTCTGTTGTAGAGAGCATTCATTTGCCAGTGCTAGGACCTATTGAAGTGCACACGCTGTTTAGTGTACTTAATTAACCACCAAGTAATTGTGGGACAAGAATTAGCTGTACAGGACTCAACAACAACAACAAAAACAGATAATACAGAAGAATACAGCCTCCAAGTTACTTATTACATCATGGTCATGAGATATATCATTTCAGTTCATTTGCTCAGTCATGTCCTACTCTTTGCGACCCCATGGACTGCAGCACACCAGGCTTCCCTGTCTATTACAAGCTCCCAGAGCTTGCTCAAATTCATGTCCATTGAGTCAGTGATGTCATCCAACCATCTCATCCTCTGTCGCTGTCATCCCCTTCTCCTCCCACCTTCAATCTTTCCCAGGATCAGGGTCTTTTTTAATGAGTCAGTTCTTCGCATCAGGTGGCCAAAGTATTGGAGCTTCAGCTTCAGCATCAGTCCTTCCAATGAATATTCAGGATTGATTTCCTTCGGAATTGAATGGTTTGATGTCCTTGCTGCCCAAGGGACTCTCAAGAGTCTTCTCCAATACCGAAGTTCAAAAGGATAAATTCTTTGGTGCTCAGCTTACTTTATGGTCCAACTCTCACATCCATACATAACTACTGGAAAAACCATAGCTTTGACTATAAGGACCTTTGTTGGCAAAGTAGTATCTCTGCTTTTTAATATGCTGTCTAGGTTCTTCCAAGGAGCAAGCATCTCTTAATTTCATGGCACAGCCACCATCTGCAGTGATTTTGGAGCCCAAGAAAATAAAGTCTGTCATTGTTTCCATTGTTTCCCCATCTATTTTCCATAAAGTGATGGAACCAGATGCCATGATCTTCATTTTTTGAATGTTGAGTTTTAAACCAGCTTTTTCACTCTCCTCTTTCACTTTCATCAAGAGGCTCTTCAGTTCCTCTTTGCTTTCTGCCATAAGGGTGGTGTCACCTGTGTATCTGAGGTTATTGATATTTCTCCCATGAGATATATAGTTAGGAATTAAAGGAAAAGCATAATTCTGAAGGAATCAAACTGGAAGGAATGATGAGAAATATGAGATCCAACTGACATGTCAATAGGAAGAGACAGTAGGTCTTCTTTCCTCTCCCCACTCAGCTACCCTTAAGTATGTTGGGGGATATCTTTGGAGGTCTGCTAGGAGGTACTTTGGGGAAATCAGGCCCAAGAGGGAAGGTCACTTTGGCTCCTAAACTTTCTATAAGGTTCCAAGAAGCCAAATTCCCACCCTGCTCCTTGTTGGAGGCAGGGAGTTATAGGACTTCAAATAAAGGGTGAGGCCCAGGAGATTCACAGGGAAAATATTTGCCCCACCCTATGTTGCAACACAGAACTATCACTCTTAAAACATGCATAAGACGGTCCAGCTGACCCAGGGAGTGTGGTGAGTCTAAAGTGACTTGGAAGAAGGCAGGAGAAAACTTGTAGGCCATAGGAATTAAGAGCTATGTGGAGAGTAAAGCAAAAAAGAAAAGAAACCCTCTCTATCTTGGATGCGGATAAAGCCGTGTGCTGTTTTTCAATGGAAGACTATGCCGCTGCCTCCATAACTTAGATTACGGAGCCAGCTGCTTTTTCTGGTGGTGGAAATGAACTGCTTTACTCAATATCCAAAGTCTCTTCCCTATGGTCCTTAATGATCTTTTAAAGGTTATTTAGGCAATGTCTAGTGGATAGAAATAACCAGTGCCCTCCAGCACCTCTGTCTGTCCTGCCATGGTGGTAGTGGTTTAGTCGCTGAGTCATGTCTGACTCTTTGCGAACCCATGGACTGCATGGGATTACCAGACAAGAATACTGGAGTGCATTGCCATTTCCTTCTCCAGGGTATCTTCCTGACCCAGGGATCAACCCTGGGTCTCCTGAATTTTAGGTGAACTCAGGGAAGCTGAGCCACCAGGGAAGCCCTTCTGCCAGAGTCAAGAGCAGTTTCTGCTTTACCTGACCTTCCCTGGGCTCTATTCTCAGTGATGAAATCCATACTTTGGTCTGGGGATGGGAATATGGAGCAGGCTGCCTTTCCCAGATATGAATTGCTTTGAGTAAGTTACTAATCCTGTCTTGAACTCAGGTTCTTCATCTTTAAAACAGGTATAATGTATGAAAGAACTTTTTTACAATATAAAGCACTAAAGCATTATAATTGACAGATTTTTTTCAAATATCTGAAATCTATCTGGGAGAGGCTTTTAAAGATGGGATATTTGCCCTCTCCCACCTCGAAATAAAGTTGAAGACTCAAGCCACTGCCAAAACTAAGATCAGAGACTCTTAAATTGAACACAGGAGGGTAGGAAGGACAAGTAGAGTGTACACTCCTACTGGTGTCAACCTTTCTCTCTTACCCCCCAGGGGAAAATGAGGTAAGATAGACAGATGAAGTCCTGCCTGACATTACAGCTATTCTCACTTTTCAATCTCTTGAGAGACAGTGCTGATGGAAAGTCTCTTACTTTACCACTGGCAGAGAATATACATCCAGGCTGGATATAGGGTTGGAGTAGGGGAGCTGATGGGAGGCAGAGAGAATAGGCCTGGTATTGTGGGCAAAGGTATTACATTAATACATTCAGGCATAAGGGCCTTATTTGGCACCCCACCCATTTTCCTTCCCCAAAGAGTTATTTTCTGGAACAGATATGCCAGAAAACCTGCTATTCCAAACACTTCTAGAAAATGAAAATTTCAAGACACTGGAGAGGCCCCTAGCTTTAATAATTATGCTATACATCACTGAGTAACTTAAGGTCAGCCACCTTTCATCTCTGAGCCTCAGCTTCATCATAGGCAAACTGGGGATGGTAATCCTGGCCTTCAGTTCAGTTCAGTTGCTCAGTCGTGCCCGACTCTTTGCGACCCTGTGAACCACAGCATGCCAGGCCTCTCTGTCCTTCACCAACTCCCAGAGTTTACTCAAACTCATGTCCATTGAGTTGGTGATGCCTTCCAACCATCTCATCCTCCATCGTCCCCTTCTCCTCCTGCCCTCAATCTTTCCCAGCATCAGGGTCTTTTCAAATGAGTCAACTCTTCACATCAGGGGGCCAAAGTATTGGAGTCTCAGCTTCAACATCAGTCCTTCCAATGAACACCCAGGACTGATCTCCTTTAGGTTGGACTGGTTGGATCTCCTTGCAGTCCAAGGGACTCTCAAGAGTCTTCTCTAACACCACAGTTCAAAAGCATCAATCCTGTGGCACTCAGCTTTCCTTATAGTCCAACTCTCACATCCATACATGACTACTGGAAAAACCATAGCCTTGACTTGATGAACCTTTGTTGACAAAGTAGTGTCTCTGCTTTTTAATATATTGTCTAGGTTGGTCATAACTTTCCATCCAAGGAGTAAGCATCTTTTAATTTCATGTCTGCAATCACCATCTGCAGTGATTTTGGAGCCCCCCAAAATAAAGTCAGCTACTGTTTCCTGGCCTTGGGTCTGCATAAAGATCCAAAGAGATGATTGCTCTGAATGCAAACTGCAAAGTTTAGTGCATATATGTAGTAAATTCTAGCATTCACATTCTAATATGATTATGTCTAGTCTTGGTTTTTGCAAGTTAAATCACCTCCAACATTCTGGACTATGTTGATGTTCAGTCACCAAGTCATGTCCAGCTCTTCACGACTCCACGGACTGCAGCACTCCAGGCTTCCCTGTCCCTCATCATCTCCTGGAGTTTGCTCAAGTTCATGTCCATTGCATCAGTGACACCATCCAACCATCCCATCCTCTGTCACCCTCTTCTCTTTCAATCTTTCCCAGCTTCAGGGTCTTTTCTAATGAGTCAGCTCTTTGCATCAACAAGTCAAAGTATTGGAGTGTCAGCTTCAGCATCGGTCCTTCCAATGAATATTCAGTATTGATTTCCTTTAGTATTGATTGGTTTGATCTCCTTGCTGTCCAAGGGATTCTCAAGAGTCTTTCCCAACACCACAGTGCAGAAGCATTGTCTTTGGCACTCAGCTTTCTTTATGGTCCAACTCTCACATCCATACATGACTACGGGAAAAACCATAGCTTTGACTAGATGGACATTTGCTGGCAAACTAATGTCTCTGCTTTTTAATATGCTGTCTAGGTTGGTCTTAGCTTTTCTTCCAAGGTGCAAGCATCTTTTAATATCATGACTACAGTCATCATCTGCAGGGATTTTTGGAGCCCTAGAAAATAAAGTTTGTTACTGTTTTCATTGTTTCCCCATCTATTTGCCATGAAGTGATCGGGCCAGATGCCATGATCTTCGTTTTTTAATATTTTTTTTGATCTTCGTTTTTTGAATGTTGAGTTTTAAGCTAGCTTTTTCACTCTCCTTTTGCCTTCATCAAGAGACTCTTTAGTTTCTCTTTGCTTTCTGCCATAAGGGTAGTGTTAAAGTGCCAGTAAATTTGGAAAACCCAGCAGTGGACACAGGACTGGAAAATGTCAGTTTTTCATTTCAATCCCCAAAAAAGGACAGTGCCAAAGAATGTTCAAACTACTGCACAATGGCACTCATTTCACATGCTAGCAAAGTAATGCTCAAAATTTCTATGTTGGGCTTCAACAGTATATGAACCAAGAACTCCCAGATGTTCAAGGTGGATTTAGAAAAGGCAGAAGAACCATAGATCACATTGCCAACATCTGTTAGATCATAGAAAAAACAAGAGGATTCCAGAAAAACATCTACTCATGCTTCATTGACTACTCCAAAGACTTTTTGTGAATCACAGGAAACTGTGGGAAATTCTTAAAGAGATGGGAATACCAGACCACATTACCTGCCTCCTGAGAAATTTGTAGGCAGGTCAAGAAGCAACAGTTAGAACTGGACATGGAACAATGGACTGGTTCCAAATTGGGAAAGGAGTACTACAAGGCTGTATATTGTCACTCTGCTTATTTAACTTATATGTAGAGTATGTCATGAGAAACACCAGGCTGGATGAAGCACTAACTGGAATCAAGATTGCTGGGAAAAATATCAGTAACCTCAGATATGCAGATGACACCACCCTTATGGCAGTTGTTCCATATAAGGTTCTAACTGTTGCTTCTTAATTAGCATATAGGTTTCTCAGAGACAGGTAAGATCTCTCTAAGAGCTTTCCACAGTTTGTTATGATCCACACAGTCGTCAAAGGCTTTAGTATAGTAGATGAAACAGAGGCAGATGTTTTTCTGGAATTCCCTTGCTTTCTCTATGATCCAGTGAATGTTGGCAATTTGGTCTCCGGTTCCTCTGCCTTTTCTAAACTCAGCTTGGACATCTGGAATTTCTCAGTTAATGTAATGCTGAAGCCTAGCATGCAGGATTTTGAACATAACCTTACTAGCATGGGAGATGAGTGCAACTGTCTGGTGGTTTTAACATTTTTTGTACTGCCCGTCTTGGGAATTTGGATGAGGATTGACCTTTTCCAGTCCTGTGGCCACTGCTGGGTTTTCCAAATTTGCTGACATATTGAGTGAATCACTTTGATAGCATTATCTTTTAGGAATTTAAATAGCTCTGCTGGAATTCCATCACCTCCACTAGCTTTATTGACAGCAGTGCTTCCTAGGGTCCACTTAACTTCATACTCCATACTCCATACTTCATACTGGCTCTGAGTGAGTGACCACACCATCATGGTTATCCAGGTCACTAAGATCTATTTTCTATAGCTCTTTTCTGGGTATGCTGGACTATATAGGCTGCTATTAATACCAATCAAATAAAATAATTGCTCTATTCATCTGGGCAATTTTTATTTCAAAATGTGATCTATGTAAGGGAGTAGATGTCAGCCTAATTATCCTATTATGGACATAAGGGAGACTTAAAATCAGTACATGGTGCCTACACCTGAGCCTCGATGTTCCAATCTACCATGTAGTATCAGCCATGGAGGGAGAAGTTCTACTTTATTTTAAGAAGCGTGTGAAACTGGTCTTGATGGCTTAGCAATTGATTGGTTTTTCTCTAAACTAAGAGCACCAATGTTTCCTGAGAGGCCCTGGGGCAGGCTTGAACAAAAACCTAAGGTCTTAAGTGTCCCCCTAGAGCTCAGGGACTTCACAATCACCCTAAAAATGCTCTGAGCTCTGAGTTTGGCCCTGGGGATGTAGAGACTCAACCTTGGGCTTAAGAAGATCAGGCACCATGAAGGGACAAAAGAGGCAAGAAAAGAAGATAAATAAGATAAAAGGAACTTTAGGAAGTACCATTTTAAAGGAAACTGAGTTAGATCCCCACTAAAGAAGGTAAGAAACCTGTAAGGGGAAAGGGGGCAAAGGGATTAGCTCTGTGATTGTCACAGCCACAGCAGTCTAAGAGATGTATGGGGAATTGAGGTTTCACGCCTATCCTAACATGTGTGTAGGGGTGTGTGTATGTGTGTGTGTGTGTGTGTGTGTACTGGGGAGGGGAGCAGTGCAGAGTAGCTGAATAGGAAAAGTTTGATTTTGTCTCTAAAGTACAAGGTAAATGTATCAATAGGATACTGAGAGGCTCCTCCTTTAGGTTCACCTGACCAAAAAGGCAGGCAGTAAAACTCTACCCCATTCACTGCCATCTATTCCCCTCTTGTCTATAATCAAGCTGAGCTAGGAACATGTCTGGTAGTCCCACGACTGAGTAATCTGGCTTTCTAGGCTAGCTAGGATAGGAAAGCAAGAAATGCTGCTGGTTAGTCTTGGGAAAATGATGAAGAATCAATCCTTTGGTAGGATGAGATAGGATGTGCTCTGTCTGTATAGTACAGGCTGTTGTAGATATCATATCTCATGCCCCTGCTGCTGTTGTGGTTTAAGAACAACACAGGAGACTCCAGAGAGAATGACTGGGCTGCCATGAGCCCAAGAGACCTAGGGAGGGAGTAGAGCAAGTTAGAAACCAATGGGGCAATCTCATTATCTGCTTCTTCTCTCCATCCCTCAAAAAATGGTTTAGGCCAGTGGTTAGGGTACAATAGCAGAAAAACGTCACCTGTTTGAGGTGATGACTTGACAATTCTATCTTACTCTACATTGGTAAGACAATTTCACATGAAACTGGATTCAGTTTTAAGTACCCCATACTTTAAATGAACCAAAGTGGTACTTTCCAGACAGGAGATGCTCTCTTTAGACTTCTTCAGGGCTATCTCATGACACAGGAAGCAGATGAGGTCTGTGTGGCCCAAGGAGCAGAGCAGGACCCAGGGTTGGTTACTATAGAGAGAAAGAAAGTTTTTCTTTACAATGAGCTCAAATCCATCAGTCATAGCAACAATACCCATTGATGAGTAGAACTTTCTGACATTGTAAGTATGTGATCAAGGATGACACCAACACTTCGTGGGGATATTATAAAAGAGACTCAAGCATGGATTGAAGGACTTGGAAGGGAGGTTGGACTATATGACCTTGAAGGTATCTAGACTGACCTTAGTAGCAGTCTTGGCTTTCACCTACATATTGTTTACATTTTCTTAGGTAAGATATAGGGATGGGTAGTCAATGGGGAGCCTGGACACTATCATAGCTTAGGAGAAATATTGAAATGGGTGGTGAAAGTAGTTGGTTAGTTGAAAAACAAGAGTCCACTCTCATGCTTCATACTGTCCCTTGTTACTTTCTTAAGCTTTTGAGAAAGTAACATTGGCCATGGAACAGTCACATTGATTGAATTGGACAAGCTCTGGATTGGAGCTTCAAAACCTGGGTTCTAGTTCAGTTCTGCCACTGAAATGCTCTGTAACTTTGAGCAAATCATTTCTCCTCTCTGTGTCTCAGGTCTTGCCTCTATAAAATGAAGCTAACAAACCTTGAACTGCTTACCACAAAGGGATGTTATGAAGACCAGATGACTGTAGTGTATATGTAGGGATATATAAATTGTGACTGGGAGCAAGGAAGGGAAAGAAAAACTAACATGGTTTAAATACCTCTAATGAATTAGACACTGTAAAAGACACTCGCACATGCCATTTCTCACTAACCTCTCACACTATAAGGTGAATAGTATTTCTTATTTTTCACAGATTAAGAACCTGAGGCTCAGAGAGGTGAAGGAATTTATACAAGGTTCACACAGCTATTAAGGAATGGAGGTAGATTTGAAATATAGGACTGCCAGATACTGAGATTTGTGTATTTTCCCATTGTACCTTGCTGATTGAACACATGATGGGAGATAACTGAATATAACTATTAGACAGTGGGGCCCCAAGAAAGTTTTCAAAAGGCCAGGATATAGAAATTGTTATTATGTCAACCTGGCTAGTTACTTGACAACTATAGGCCCAGATCTGATGTATGACTGACTGGCTCAAAATAATTAGCATTACCATTGTTGTCCCTCTATCTACCAGTGTTCTTAGTTTGCTGTTCCTCTACCCCTAGCCCTACTGAACTCCAGGGGATAATTCTTCTGGGGATGGTCACCAGTTTCTGGTCTTTCTGTCTTACCTTTCCAGCTCACCTCAGTAGAGTTAAGGGCTGAGGACTTCAAAGAGCACAGTGAGCTCCGGCCTGTCTCCAGAGCTTTCAGCTGCATTTCCTGCTAACGTCTCAGCTCCAGTATAGGAAGCAGAACTGGAAAACTTTCGCAGGTCCAGCTCTGTGCATTCAATGGGAGTGTGGACCCAGTGGGAGTGGCTCTCTGAGGCACAGGAGGCCAAGGTAAAAGATTCTTGTATGGGGAAGCCATGAGTTGAGCTGCTGTTGTCATCTAGGATGGAATTAAGTGGCTGGGTCTCAAATATGCTTTCACTCAGTGGGGACTCAGGGCTGGTCTTCTGGCCAGGTGGTATGGGGAAGAGAGATTCCTCCTCTGCTGTCTCGCCAGCCTCATACTGAAGCGAACTTCCTGAAATTTGAAACAGAAAGCCACTGGGTCAGAGGAAGCCAAAAGTAGGGGCTCTTCTCAGTGGAGCAGCTGGCCCTGAGCACAAAATTGGGAAATATCTGGGAACTAGTGCACTCCTTCCCATCCCTGGGAATCAGAGCACATAGCACCAGGCTGAGATGACAAAGTTGAGAAACACGTTTACATTGGGGTATCAGATTGAGGCTACCTGCTGGTGGATCAGGGAAAAAGAATCAATTTCTCCAGAGAAAGAGAATCCTTTGTGGGAAGCAGGAGTTTAACAATCTCCACTATAGATCTGGCAATGAGCTTTATTTCCTGGTGCTATTCCCGTGTATATTTTGTGTTATATGGCAAAAAGCACTTTGCAGGTGGAATTAAGATTATGGACCTTAAACAGGTAGATTATCCTGGATTACCCAAGTGGGCCCAATGTAATCACATGTGTCCCTATAAAGGGAATACGGAGTAAGAAGAGTCAGAGAGAGTATCAGATATGCGAGATGAAAAGCTTTTGACCACCATTGCTAGTTTTGAAAATGGGAAGGGGTCATAAGCCAAAGAGCAGGTGGTATATAGAAACTGGGACTGGCCCTCAGCAAGGAAATGGGACCTCAGTCCTATAACTGCAAGGAACTGAATTCTTCTATCTTTCTGAATGATTCGGGAAAGTAGATTATCTTCTGAAGCCTCCAGAAAGGGATAAAGCCTTGGCAACACCTTGATTTCAGCCTCGTTAGACTCTAAGTGAAGATCCAGCCAAGCTTACAAAGCTTCTGATCTATGGAAAGGGTAAGATAATAAATGAGTGTTATTTTAAGCTATTAACTTTGTAGTAATTTATTATAGAAATGATAGAAAATTAGTATGCCTTTCATGCATAAATCTGATTCAACATCAGGTTACAAATTAAGAGCCTATGGGATGTGTATTTGTTTGACCCCTGCACTGTGGCATTGGTTGCTTTTAATTACAACTCATTGTTAGAACTTAACACTATTTCATACAAAGATTTAGATTCTTGGCTTCTCTTGAAAATTCAGAAGGTTTTGAAACATTGAATATTCCTACATGGTAGTAAAGAGCTAAAGCTGGGTAGTAGATTCCCTTTAGACAGGGGATGAACTATTCAATTTGTCACAATTCCTACTCCTCTCTATTGTACCTTATATTGGATCCAATTCACATATTAATCTCACCCATACAAGCCCAGTATGCATATAAGTCAGTGACTTCTGATAAACACCTTCCCCAAATGAGAAAATGTCTTACCCTTTTTCCCCTATGGAGACCATGAGGGAGCTATCTGCCCTCGTATCCTCAGAGAAGGGTACTGCATTATTATTTTGAAGACAGGAGGTGCCGAGAAAGGTTACCCATTTCTCCTCTCCTAAGGCAGGGGGAGGGAAACAAGTGGCTCTCAAATGTTGCTTCATCTTCTTCCTTCTGGGCCCTGGAGCCAAAATGTTTCATTGCCCATGCCCAGAGATGGGTCAACTGCTCTTATCTGAGAAACTGGCCTCCAAAGTCAGAGACAAGATGGTTCACCCTGAGCCACAATGTTCCGGGAGACATCAGAGAGTAGAGGTGAGAGAACCAGAGTTTTGGAAGGGTCATAAAGGGATAAGAAGGAAATGGCAACCCACTCCAGTATTCTTTCTTGGAGAATCCCATGGACAGAGGAACCTGGCAGGCTACAGTCCATGGGATCGCAAGAGTCGGACACGACTTAATGACTAAACCACAAAGGGATAATAGTGTTCCCCTTGTGCCCTACATCCCTTGAAATTTTAGATTTATCTCCACTTAAGTGGTAGAGTCAAACGTATCTGCTAGGCTTTTTGAAAATCATATAGCAGGTCCTAGATCTGAACCTGTAAAAGGCAGGTCTATATAAGCAGGATCTTTACATAGAGAGGTTGAAAAAAGTTGTGTTGCTTTGGATCCAATATCCAGTAGACTGATGAGGAATTCTAAGCATCTGTGTATCTATTAGAATGTATCTTCCCTTATTAAGTCAACTCCATTTACTAGCCTGGGTTCTTATTTTGGTGTTTCTGTTTAGCTCTCAGCTCCCTTGAGGGCACTGAGGGTACACCAAACCTCAGTACTCTTGATTAAAAATTTAACCCCTTGTTTGGTTTTGGCCAGTCACCATCCCACCTCCCCCATATTTTCCCTCAGTGACCTGGACTTTGTGTCCCACATTCTTGGTTAATGGCTGGACTTGTGCTGAACACAGATCATGATGTTATTCCTAACTTTAAATCTCTTATGGGCTGGGCCAGACCTCTTTGGGTATCATTACTGTCTGAGAAAAAATGTCTAATTTTGTCAATTCTTCTGGACACTGGACTCTGTTACTCACATCTGATATATCACTATACTGATAACCGTTGCCTGAGACCTCACTCACTTTTATTACAGTCATGTCTCATTCCAGCCAGCCTCCCTCCTTTCCTGCTCCAGAATCTACACCTATTTGTAGAAATGACTAGTTAGAAAAGAACCTAGAAATTAACTCTATCATTTTAAAGGTTAAGGAGAAAGATTTAAATATTAAGGAGAAAGAAGCTAGATGACATCTGAAATTACACAGTGATTTAGAGGTAGATTTAGAACCTAGGTCCCCAGATGACTTTCTCAAGTGTTTTCCTAGTGTTGTAGTCCTTTATGAACTCCTGTACCTTAATGAACCAGGTCCCATAAACACACAGGGTCACCCTCAATTATCTCTGAAGTCTTGTGCCCATTGCTACCCTCAGATAGTCTACCTTTGAGGCTTTTCATCACTGTAGGGAAAGTCCATTAACTCTCAATCTCAGAAAATTTCCTCTATTCAGCTAGTCAGAAACTTGTTCCTGATTCATGTAATATGTGAAGCAGCTACCCTTACCACGCTGGCAATGTCTGTTGAAGAACTGCTTGCAGTAGAGGAAGAAGAGCCCCAGGAAGGCCAGGGTAAACACCACGAGCAGACTGCTCACCAGTGCAACAAGTGTGGCCTCCTGAGGGGATACTGTGGGTACATCTGCCTTCACTAAGCTCAGCTGGAAGGCACCTGTGAGACAAGAAAGTGGGGGAGGTCAGTCACTATAAGCAGTCAATAGTCATCCTGACACTGGGTCTGGACTTCCTCAAGCCATCACCTTCTCCCTAGGGTGTTCCTCAATTAGGGCTGATAAATTGGTTCTACTCCTTTGTAGAGCAAAGAACAAAGTGGAGGGACTCGAATATATTGCTGATATGGTATAAATTCGTATAGCTACTTGAAGATTCACATATCCTATGGTCTTTCCATGTCACATCTAGTTATATAACCTAGAAAAATAGAAACAAACTAAAATGTTCATCAGGGCACAGGATAAATAAATCATGATATAATTCTATAATGTGATATTATATAGCATTTAAAATAAAAGACTTATATGGTTCAATATAAATAATCCAGAGGGGAAAAGTAAATTGGAGAATATATAGTTTGATATCATTTAAGCAAAATATTACAAAAATTAAAAAAATAGCATATATTGCCTATGAATATATATATATATGTATGTATTTATATGTATCAAAATATGGTTGGAGAGTATGGCAGAGTCATAATGCTCACCAGTATTCCACATGCTTCTCTACATTTCCCATATACCCTTGTAGTAAGGCCATCAGAGTAATTCTGGCCAATGAACTGTGAGTGGAAGTAATATATGTTACCTGCAGGCTGAAATAGTTAACAGCTAATATGTCTGTCTCCTCTATCTCTTACACTGTCCCACCAACCTGGAAGCCACATGATTTGATGGTATAGTCACAAGATGGAAGAAGACCTTTGCATAGCAAAAAGCAAACTTTTATTATATTAAACCACTGAGATTTGGGAGCTTGTTATTGTAGTATATCCTACCAACAAGATATACACAATTTCATGTTACTGGTTGCCTCTGGGGAGGTAAAGAGAGAATGAAACTCAGAAAGGACAGAAAAATGAGCTCTGTTTAACCTGTGGAATCTTCATTTTAAAAAATATCTGAAGCAAATATGTATGATTTTAAGATTTATTAATTACTGATACTGTATAATTGAACATTTTTATTTTTTATATTTTTCTGCATTTAAAATATTTTTACATGTTTGAAATACTTCATGTTTTAAGAAGATATCACTCAAAAAATGTGAGTTGACATATAGACAGTAGATAGACAAAAATTCTAGACATATAAATGGATAGTGATATGGGTACAGACTAGAACCTAGTACTTCAGCCTGTTACCAGTCCTAACCATTAGGGACTCCTATAAACTTCAAATAAATAATCCACAATTGTACAAATGTTATAATTTATAAAGTGCTTCTAACCTATTATTTCATTAGAAATAGACAGCATCCCACAAGGTATGAGGAACAACAATTTTCATGACTTACATTTTTTTTCAGATAAGGGAAATGAAGTTCAATGAGTTACAATGATTTTTAGAAGGTTACACAGAAAATATATTGTGAAACTATTATTCAAATGTATCAGATTCCCTTGCCAATAAACCCTATAGGAAGGAGGAGGAGAGGTTAGGGGAAGACTTTACTACCCCATTTTGCTGTCATCCTATGGATTGGGGAAGAAAGGGGAGAAGAGAACTGGATACACACACTGAACTTCAGAGGAGGGTGTCTGCTTTGTGCACGGGATACATTCTTGATCTTGTAGGCCTCCAATACGTGTCTTTTGGTAGAATCTGTGGTCAGAACAATAAGAAATGGCAAGGTGGTCAAACAAGCAATGTACTTGGATTGGTCTGTCTTGAACCATAGGCAGGTTCTAAGAGTCTTGCCCTCTAGGATGCCATCTCTCATTCTGACTCCTTTTGAGTTCTCTGCCTCTATGTCTGTTTCTGACTTAGAATCCCAGACTCCTCACCTCTTCCCCCATTCACCAAACCCTATAGCCAAAAGAGGAACTAGTCTCACAAGAGAAGGAAACACTGCTTTGATACCAACTGCTTCCCAGTCTCTTTTAGATCTACAGTGAGATTTACCTTGAAACTTGGATCTGAGCAAAGTATGCAGGCATGATAAAAAAAAGCTGTTTACAACTCATCTATAACTGACTGTGTGCTAGGCACTTTATAGGAGGATCTTGAGAAGGTACTGTTTTGCCCACATGGGAGCTTAACCTCATCATTATATGGACAGTTAGAAAACTTCAATTAGGCTCTGAGAGGTAAGGGTCAGTGAGACCTCCAAGGTCTAGAGAAGGACCAGAAGAGCTTGACCTCATACAGAAGGCTCACCTGGGCAGACAGTTCCCACAGATGGCATTAGAGGTAGCTGTACAATTGGCCTTCTGGATACGATTGATGACAGCACAGGTGATGCAAGTCTGACATCTATGGTGTCCCCAGCTGCTTTTGTATCTGCGAGGAGGGCAGGCTGTGCAGTATGCATCTCCACCCTCTCCATAACCACAATCCTGTAGAGAAATGTGAGTTACTAACATCACAGAGATTTTGAGAGAGGATTAGCTATGGGACTAGTGGACTCTGCATATAGCAACATTTTGCACACTGCAAGTTGCAACCCATTACTGAATCATGACATTTAACCCTATATGCAAAACAGAAAAAGAGACACAGAAATACAGAACAGACTTTTGAACTCTGTGGGAGAATGTGAGGGTGGGATCTTTCAAAAGAACAGCATGTATACTATCTATGGTGAAACAGATCACCAGCCCAGGTGGGATGCATGAGACAAGTGCTCCAGCCTGGTGCACTGGGAGGACCCGGGGGAATCGGGTGGAGAGGGAGGTGGGAGGGGGGATCGGGATGGGGAATACGTGTAAATCCATGGCTGATTCATATCAATGTATGACAAAACCCACTGAAATGTTGTGAAGTGATTGGCCTCCAACTAATAAAAAAAAATAATAATAATAAAAAAATAAAAATAAAAGGTTTCAACCAGTATTGAAAGTTGAAATAAGATAAAATAAAATAATGACACCAAATATCAGAGTGCAGAGCATGTACTAAAGCTAGGTATTTATATCAATCATCATAGGCTAGGTCAGTTCAGCACAGTTCACTTGCTCAGTCATGTCCGACTCTTTGCGACCCCATGTACTGCAGCACGCCAGGCCTCCCCGTCCATCACCAACTCCCGGAGTTTACTCAAACTCATGTCCATTGAGTCGGTGGTGCCATCCAACCATCTCATCCTCTGTCATCCCCTTCTTCTCCTGCCTTCAGTCTTTCCCAGCAACAGGATCTTTTCCAATGAGTCAGTTCTTCCCATCAGGTGGCCAGAGTATTGGAGTTTAAGCTTCAGCATCAGTCCTTCCAATGAATATTCAGGACTGATTTCCTTTAGGATGGACGGGTTGGATCTCCTTGCAGTCCAAGGGACTCTCAAGAGTCCTCTCCAACACCATAGTTCAAAAGCATCAATTCTTCAGCACTCAGCTTTCTTTATAGTCCAACTCTCACCTCTATACATGACTACTGGAAAAACCATAGCTTTGACTAGACGGACCTTTGTTGGCAAAGTAATGTCTCGGATTTTTAACATGCTATCTAGGTTGGTCATAACTTTTCTTCCAAGGAGCAAGTGTCTTTTAATTTCATGGCTACAGTCACCATCTGCAGTGATTTTGGAGCCCCAAAAGATAAAGTCTGTCACTATTTCCACTGTTTCTCCATCTATTTGCCATGAAGTGATGGGACCAGATGCCATGATCTTAGTTTTCTGAATGTTGAGTTTTAAGCCAACTTTTCCACTTTCTTTCACTTTTTTTCAAGAGGCTTTTTAGTTCCTCTTCACTTTCTGCCCATAAGGGTGGTGTCATTTGCATACCAGAGGTTATTGATATTTCTCCCGGCAATCTTGATTCCAGCTTGTGCTTCATCCAGCCCTGCTTTTCTCATGATGTACTCTGCATATAAGTTAAATAAGCAGGGTGACAATATTCAGCCTTGACATACTCCTTTCCTTATTTGGAACCAGTCCGTTGCTCCATGTCCAGTTCTAACTGTTGCTTCCTGACCTGCATGCAGATTTCTCAAGAGGCAGGTCAGGAGGTTTGATATTCCTGTCTCTTTAAGAATTTTCCACATTTTGTTGTGCTCCCCACAGTCAAAGGCTTTGGCACAGTCAATAAAGCAGAAATATATATATTTCTGGGACTTGCTTGCTTTTTCGATGATCCAGCAGATATTGGCAACTTGATCTCTGGTTCCCCTGCCTTTTCTAAAACCAGCTTGAACATCTGGAATTTCACAGTTCACATACTGTTGAAGCCTGGCTTGGAGAATTTTGAGCATTACTTCACTAACATGTGAGATGAGTGTAATTGTGTGGTGGTTTGAGCATTCTTTGGCATTGTCTTTCTTTGGGATTGGAATGAAAACTGACCTTTTCCAGTCCCTTGGCCACTGCTGAGTTTTCCATATTTGCTGGCATATTGAGTGAAGCACTTTCACAGCATCATATTTTAGGATTTTAAATAGCTCAACTGAATTCCATCACCTCCACTAGTTTTGTTTGCAGTAATGCTTCATAAGACCCACTTGACTTCGCAGTCCAGGATGCCTGGCTCCAGGTGAGTGATCATACTATCATGATTATCTGTGTTGTGTTTAAAATATTTTCAAAGCAAAGCAATAAGCCAGAGATGCCTGGGGAAAGAAATTATGAGTGGAGACATATAATAGACTGCCTAAGAGAAAGCTGGAGAAGATTATTTGGGAAATTAGGACATTCAAAAGCACCACTATATTTGGAGGGGTAGTTTAAAAATGTAGCAGCATGTCTATGGCAAGATACATGATTAGAAAAAAGTGGAAAAAACCCAAAGCTTACATGTAAGACTGACCTACAGGCTAAGTGCCAGTTTGGCTAAGTGTTGAAGGAGTGCTTCAGCACAGAGCCGATCTGCAAAGCCTGGGTGAGATATGTGGGGGTTTTGGGTTGTTATTGTTGTTGCTTGCTTTTAACTGCTGGCATTCAAGGAAATTCCTGTTAAAATATTAGCTGAATATGATCTAAATGAATACAGATTTCAGTGATCACATATAACAAGAAATATAGCTTTTGTGCAAATAGTTTTGTTACTGGGTAGGGAGAGGGTCCAAGGGGAACCTCCCCCATGGGCCTCAGTCTTTGTTGAGGACACAAAGAAGAATATGAGCTCTTACCTGTGGCAAAATCAAGTTTATTAAGGAAAGATCAGAAACAACACCTCAAGGGAGAGGTAGGCCAAGCCAAGAGAGGCACTGGACCAGGAATGATGAAGTATCAGAGATTTTAATGGCGGGGTGTTTACATATTTATTTAGATGGGCATGAACTGAGAATTTTGATTGATAATTGTAAGTTACATACCAACAGGTTCTATTGTGCATATCTTTCCCATAACTCAGTCTGCTATAATAAGACGCATGTATGCCTGCAATGCAGGAGACCTGGGTTTGATCCCTGGGTTGGGAAGATCCCCTGGAGGATGGCATGGCAACCCACTCCAGTATTCTTGCCTGGCGAATCCCCATGGACAGAGGTGTCTGGTGGGCTACAGTCCATAGGGTCACAAAGAGTCAGACATGACTAAGCAACTAAACACATGGCACATGTATGTATAGAGTATTTATGAACCCTTAATTTGTTAGAACTGGACATGGAACAACAGATTGGTTCCAAATAGGAAAAGGAGTACGTCAAGGCTGTATATTGTCAACCTGATTATTTAACTTATATGCAGAGTACATCATGAGAAACGCTGGGCTGGATGAAGCACAAGCTGGAACCAAGATAGCCAGGAGAAATATCAATAACCTCAGATATGCAGATGACACCACCCTTATGGCAGAAAGTGAAGAGGAACTAAAAAGCCTCTTGAAGAAAGTGAAAGAAAGTGGAAAAGTTGGCTTAAAACTCAACATTCAGAAAACTAAGATCATGGCATCTGGTCCCATCACTTCATGGCAAACAGATGGAGAAGCAGTGGAAACAGTGGCTGACTTTATTTTTTGGGCTCCAACACTGCAGATGGTGGTTGCAGCCATGAAATTAAAAGATGCTTGCTCCTTGGAAGGAAAGTTATGACTAACCTAGATAGCATATTAAAAAGCTGAGACATTACTTTGCCAACAAAGGTCCGTCTAGTCAAGGCTATGGTTACTTTCCAGTGGTCATGTATGGATGTGAGAGTTGGACTGTGAAGAAAGCTGAGTGCCGAAAAATGGATGATTTTGAACTGTGGTGTTGGAGAAGACTCTTGAGAGTCCCTTGGATTGCAAGGGGATCCAACCAGTCCATCCTAAAGGAGGTCAGTCCTGGGTGTTCATTGGAAGGAGTGATGCTGAAGCTGAAATTCCAATACTTTGGCCACCTCATGCAAAGAGCTGTATATTGCTCTTTGGAAAAGACTCATTGAAAAAGACCCTGATGCTGGGAGGGATTGGGGGCAGGAGGAGAAGGGGACAACAGAGGATGAGATGGCTGGATGGCATCACTGACTCAATGGACATGAGTTTGAGTAAACTCCGGGAGTTGGTGATGGACAGGGAGGCCTGGTGTGCTGCGATTCATGGGGTCGCAAAGAGTCGGGCATGACTGAGCAACTGAACTGAACTGAACTGAATAGGTTCCCAGCTGCCTAAGGTCACAGCTGTGTATCAACGGGGCATGTGCCAGACCTGGAGAAGCCCTATGGTTAGTTTGTATACACTGTGTGCCTAGGGAGCATACACTGGAGTTGGAAAGGTCTCTGTGGTTATTTTGTATATGTGTGAGCTCTCCTTGGCTGTTCTGTGGCATGTCTGGGGTAGGATTTAGGGATCAGCTGGCATCCTTTTCAGCTAGACCACCCCTCATTGCTCATGCCTATCTTGCTACCTGATGGTATGGTTAAAACTCCTAAACAAATGGACTACTATAGCCAGCATCAAATAATGTAACAACTGAAAACAGTTAACAATGGGGAAGGGGGATAATCTGATTTCCAGATTTACCACATTATAATTAAAACAGTGACCAGTTTTTAACAATGACAACAAAAACACAAGGCATAAAAAGAAACAGGAATGTCTGACCCAGTTAAAGTAACAAATAAAATTGACATAAACTGTTCCTGAGGAAGTCCAGACATCAGACTTACTAGACAAAGGCAGAAAAGTACTTTCTTAAATGTGTTCAAAGAAAACCATGGAAAAACAGAGACAAAGAATTAAAGAATATAAGGAAATAAATGTATGAACAAAATGGGACTATCAATAAAGAAAAATTGTAAAAAGGAACAAAACAGAAATGCTATAATTGAAAAGTAAAATAGCGGAAATAAAAAATTCATTAGAAGAGTGCAACAGCTGATCTGAGAAGGTTTAAGAATAAATGAGCAAACCTAAAACGTTACAGTTGAAAGTATAAAGTCGGAGGAGCACAAATTTAAAAATAAGGAAAAAGGCAAACAAAACCTGAGAGACACCATCAAGTGGGCCAATATACACATTATGGGAGGCCCGGAAGTAAGAGAGAGAGAGAGAAAATCCGAAAAAAAAATTTGAACAAATAATGGCTGAAATTTCTCAAGATTGAGAAAAGACATGAATAACACATTCACCATGCTCAACAAATATCAAGTTGGAAAAACTCAAAAAGATCCATATTGAGACATAAACAAGATGTAGATAGTCAAAGACAAAATGAAAATCCTGAAGCAGAAGGAGAGAAACAATTTATCTAGTACAAGGGATCCTCAATAAATTCAACGTTGATATCTTTTCAGAATCTGTGGGCGCTTGAAGGCAATAAGATGACATACTTAAGTCTCAACAGAAAAAAACTGCTAGTGTATAGGAATGCAATCCTATACACTAAAAATGAGAAAACAGAAAGAGAAATTAAGGAAAAAATTCCATTCACCATTGCAAAAAAAAGAATAAAATACTTAGGAATAAATCAAACTAAAGAAACAAAAGACCTATGTATAGAAAACTATAAAACACTGATGAAAGAAATAAAAGATGACACAAATAGATGGAGGAATATACCATGTTCATGGATCAGAAGAATCAATATAGTGAAAATGAGTATATTAGCCAAAGCAATCTATAGATTCAATGCAATCCCTATCTAGCTACCAACAGTATTTTTCAGAGAACTAAAACAAATAATTTCACAATTTGTATGGAAATACAAAAACCTCAAATAGCCAAAGCAACCTTGAGAAAGGAGAATGGAACTTGAGGAATCAAGCTGCCTGACTTTAGACTATTCTACAAAGCTACAGTCATCAATGCAGTATGTTACTGACACAAAGACAGAAATATAGTTCAATGGAACAAAATAGAAAGCCCAGAGATAAACCCACGCACCTATGAACACCTTATCTTTGACAAAAGAGGCAAAAATATGCAATGGAGAAAAGACAATCTCTTTAACAAGTGGTGCTGGGAAAACTGGTCAACTACTTGTAAAAGAATGAAACTAGAAACACTAGAAAGTGTTAGAAACACTTTCTAACACCATACATAAAAATAAACTCAAACTGGATTAAAGATCTAAACGTAAGACTAGAAACGATAACACTCCTAGAGGAAAACATAGGCAAAACACTTTCTGATATAAATCACAGCAAGATCCTCTGTTATCCACTTCCCAGAGTAATGGAAATAAAAGCAAAAATAAACAAATGGGACCTAATGAAACTTAAAAGCTTCTGCACAATGAAGGAAACTATAAGCAAGGTGAAAAGACAGCCTTCAGAATGGGAGAAAATAATAGCAAATGAAGCAACTGACAAAGAATTAATCTCAAAAATATACAAGCAGCTCATGCAGCTCTATACCAGAAAAAAAAAAACCCCACAAAAACAACCCAATCAAAAAATGGGCTCAAGAACTAAACAGACATTTCTCCAAAGAAAACATACAGATGGCTAACAGATACATGAAAAGATGCTCAACATCACTCATTCTCAGAGAAATGCAAATCAAAACCACAATGAGGTACCATCTCATGCTGGTCAGAGTGGTTGTGATCAAAAAGTCTACAAACAATAAATGCTGGATAGAGTGTGGAGAAAAGGGGATGCTCTTACACTGTTGGTGGGAATGCAAACTAGTACAGCCACTATGGAGAACAGTGTGGAGATTCCTTTAGCAACTGGAAATAGAACTGCCATATGACCCAGAAATCCCACTGCTGGGCATACACACCAAGGAAACTAGAATTGAAAGAGACACGTGTATCCCAATGTTCATTGCAGCACTATTTACAATAGCTAGGACATGGAAGCAATGTAGATGTCCATTGGCAGATGAATGGATAAGAAATCTGTGGTACATATACACAATGGAATATTACTGAGCTTTTAAAAAGAATATATTTTAATCAGTTCTAATGAGGTGGGTGAAACTGGAGTCTATTGTGCAGAGTGAAGTAAGCCAGAAAGAAAAACACCAATACAGTATATTAACGCATATATATGGAATTTAGAAAATGGTAACCATGACTCTATATGCGAGACAGCAAAAGAGACACAGAGATAAAAAACAGACTTTTGGTCTGTGGGAGAAGGTGAGGGTGGGATGATTTAAGAGAATAGCATTGAAGCATGTATATTACTATATGTGAAATAGATCACCAGTCCAGGTTCGATGCATGAGACTAGGCACTCAAGGCCGGTGAACTGGGATGACCCTGAGGAATGGGATGGGGAGGGAGGTGGCAGGGGGGTTCATGATGGGGGACACATATACACCCATGGCTGATTCATGTCAATGTGTGGCAAAAACCACTACAATATTTTAAAGTAGTTAGCCTCCAATTAAAATAAATAAATTAAAGAATAAATAAAAGAAATAATCTGTTAACCAAGAATGTTATACCCTGAAAAAAATCATCCAAAAATGAGGGAGAAGGGCTTCCTTGCCAGTCCAGTGGTTAAGACTTCGCCTTCCAATGTAGGAGGTATGGGCTTGATCCATGGTCAGGGAGCTAAGACCCCACATGCCACATGGCCAAAAAATCAAAACATAAAACAGAAGCAGTATTTAACACATTGAATAAAGACTTTTAAAATGGTCCACACTTAAAAAAACAAAACAGAACTAACTTTAAAAACATGAGTGAGAAATTAAAACATCCCTAGATAAAGAAAAGAAGCTAAAGGTGTTTGATACTATTAGAGTAGCATTTTAATAAATGCTAAAGGGAATTCTTCACATTAAAATGAAAGCACACTTGTTTGTAACAGAAAAAAGCAAAAGAAGCAAAAATAGCACAAAGGAAGGTGATATCAAACTGTACGAGAGCAGTTTTTGTATCCTATTGAAGTTATCAATAAGCTGGTATCAATTCAAACTACATTGTTAAAATTTATTATGTAATATATGAAATAACTAATGAGGACCAACTGTATAGCACAGGTAACTCTATTCAATATTCTGTAATGGCCTATATGGGGAAATAATCTAACAAAAGGGGATATATGGGAGAGGGAGGTGGGAGGGGGGATCGGGATGGGGAATATGTGTAAATCTATTGCTGATTCATGTCAATGTATGACAAAACCCACTGAAAAAATAAATAAAATAATAAAAAAAAGAAAAAAAAAGGGGATATATGTATATGTATAACTGATTTACTTTGCTGTATACTTAAAACTATCAACATTGTAAATCAAGTATACTTTAACAAATTTTTAAAAAATAAATAAAATTGAGTATGTTAAAGGGAATCCACATGGTAACCACAGAGAAAAATATCCAAAAGAATCTCATGAAAGAAATGGTAAGGGAATTAAAACTTTTCATTGCAAAAAACAAAAAACAAACAAACAAACCAAAAAAACTAGCACAAAAACAGCAATAAGGAAGACAATAAACAAAAAAATGATGTAAGAAATACATAAAACAAACAATAGAATGCCAGGAGGACTCTCTTATCATTATTAATCTTTATGTATGTGGATTAAACTCTTCAAATGTACAGATTGCTAGATAGATAAAAAGAACATAACCTACCTATATGCTATACAGTGAGATTCACTTTAGATCCAAAGACACAGATAAGTTGAAAGTAAAAGAATGGAAAACATAGTCTATGCAAATAGTACTGAAAAGAGAATTGGGATATATATACTGATAACAGACAAAATAGACTTTAACGTTAATACTTTTATAAGAGAAAAGGAAGAATATTATATATTTAATAAATGGTCAATACATCAAGAAGTTATAACAACCCTCAGCATACATTCACCAAAGAACTAATCCTCCCCCCCCCAAAAAAATCTATGAACCATTGACAAAATTTAAATGAGTAATAGCAGCTCTACAAAAATAGTTGGAGACTTTAATACCACATTTAAATAATGGATTGAATATCTAGAGAGAAGATCAATGACAACATAGAGGGCTTTAATAACACTATAAAACAACTAGATATAACTGACCTATATAGAACACTACACCTAACAAAAGAAGATAACGTTTTTCTCAATTGCACATGGAACACTTTATAAGTTAGATCACACATGTTAGGTAAAAACACAAGTTTCAGTCAATTTTAAAAGACTGAAATTATACAAATTGCATTTTCTGACCACAAGACAACAATGCTGTAAAACAAAAACAGAAAGAAAATTGAAAAATCTACAAACATGTGGAAATTAAAACACCACATTCTTAAAGGAACTAATGGATCAAAGAAAATAGCTTAAGTGAAACTATAAATTACTTTTAAACTGAATGAAAATGAAAATATCACATACCAAAATGTATAGTATACATCAGGGCAGTAGCACTCTGAAAGAAATTTATACCTGTAAATGCCTATATTAAAAAAGAAAAGAGATTTCAAATCAATAATCTAACTTTATATCATGAGAAATGAGGAAAAAAGAGCAAAGTAAACCCAAAGCTAGCAGAAAGAAGGAAATAATATAGATTAGAGTGGAGATAGAGTAGAAAAAACAACAGGGTAGATGAAATAAAAAGTAGATTCTTTGAAATGAAGAACAAAATTTCCAAGCTTTTAGCTATATTGACAAAGAAAAAAAGAAGATAAGAATGACTAAGATCAGAAACGAAAGCGAGAGTTTCCTGACAAGATGATGGAGTAGAGGGACCTAAGTTTAACTTCTCAATGAAAATACTAAAATCACAACTACCTGCTGAACAGCCATCAACAAAAAAGTACTGGAATCTAGGAAAAGATATTTTACATTCAAAGACAAAGGAAGCCACAGTGAGATGATAGGAGGGGCACATCTGCAATAGAGTGAAATCCTGTACCTGCCAAGTGGGCAACCAACAAACTGGAAACTAAATTTCAGAGGATCTCCCACAGAACTGAGAGTTCTGAGCCCCACATCAGGCTCCCAAGTTTGCTGCTATGGTGTCATTAGGAGGAGCCCCCAGAGCATTTGGCTTTGAAGACCAGTGTGGCTTGATGGCAAGAACTCTGCAAGACTTGAAAAAATAATAACACTCTTAGAGGGAACACATAAGGTTTCATGTGCACCACGACCTAGGGAGAAAAGCAGTGACTTCATCGTAGTCTGGGTCAGACCTACCAGCTGGCCCAGGAGGGTCTCCTGGATAGATAGGGGGCAACTGTGGCTCACTGTGGGGACAAGGACACTGGTGGCAGAGGTAGAGGGGAGTACTCATTGGCATGAGCTGTCTAGGAGGCCACCTCTGACACTATGACCTGGTTCTACACAACAGCCCTTAGACTTCAGTGCTAGAAGATCTCAGACTAAACAACAAACAGGGCAGGAACATAGCCTAAACCATTAGAAGACAGGCCACTTAAAATCTTCCTGAGCACACAGCCATCTCTAAATACACACCTTAACACAGTCTTGCCAACCAGAGTGACAAGACACAGTTCTACCCACAAGTGGGCAGACACCAGTCCCTCTCACCTGGAAGTCTGCACAAGACCAGCCTCAACCACCAGGGGGCAAACACCAGAAAAAAGAACTAAAATCCTACAGCCTGTGGGATCCAAAACACAAAAAGTTAGGCAAAATGAGATGGCGGAGGAATATTTTCCAGATGGAGGAACAAGATAAAACCCCAGAACAACTAAGTGAAGTGGAGAGAGGCAATTTATCCAAGAAAGAGTACAGAGTAATAATTGTAAAGATGATCCAAGAATTCATGAATAGAATGGATGCAGAGAGTGAGAAAATACAAGTTTTTAACAAAGAGGTAGAAAATATAAACTATAACTAAACAGAATTGAAGAATAAAATGACACAAATGAAAAGTACACTACAAGGAACCAAAAAGAGAATAAATGAGGTAGAAGAAGAGTTAAGTGAGCAGGAAGAAAATATGGCAGAAATTAATGCTGTAGAATAGCATAAAGAAAAATGAAAAAAGTAAGGACAGTCTGAGACACTTCTGGGACACATCAACATTCACATTATAAGGGTACCAGAAGGATACAAGATAGATAAAGGATGTGAGAAAATATTTGAAGACACAATAACCATAAACTTTCCTAACATGAGAAAAGAAATACCCATCCACATCCAGAAAGCACAGAGAGTCCCATACGTGATAAACCCAAAGAGGAATACACTGAGACATACATTAAAAAAAAACTGACAAAAATACAAAGAGAAAATATTAAAAGCAGAAGGGAAAAGGAATGGATAATATATAAGGGAATCCCCATAAGGCTATCAAGTTGATTTCTTCACCAGAAATTCTGCAGGCCAGACATGAGTAGCACGATGCTGTATATTCAAAGTGATGAAAGGGAAAAACCTACAATCAAGAATACTCTATTCAACAAGGCTCTCATTCAGATTTTAGGGAGAAATCAAAAACTTTACCGACAAGAAAAGGCTAAGAGAATTCAGTACCACCAAATGAGTTTTACAGCAAATGATGAAGGAGCTTTACAACAAATGATGAAATAGGCTGAAAATGCCACAGTTAGAAACAGGAAAATTACATAATGGGAAAGCTCAACAGTAAATGTAAACATACAGAAAATGTATGGAATCATTCATACACATATTATTGAAACCCACAATCATGAGAAGAGAATACAAACACAGGATATTGTAAATGTGTTTGAAATGGATAGACCAGCAACTTTAAAGCAATCTTTAAAGCCATATATATGTATATACTTTATGTCAACACCTCATGGGAAGCACAAACCAAAAATCTGTAATAGATACACACATAAAAAATAAAAAAAGAATACAACAGAACTCTTAAGATAGTCATCAAATCCCTGCTGCTGCTGCTGCTGCTAAGTCGCTTCAGTCATGTCCAACTCTGTGCGGCCCCATAGATGGCAGCCCACCAGGCTCCCCTGTCTCTGGGACTCTCCAGACAAGAACACTGGAGTGGGTTGCCATTTCCTTCTCCAATACATGAAAGTGAGAAGTGAAAGTGAAGTCGCTCAGTCGTGTCCGACTCCCAGCGACCCCAGGGACTGCAGCCTACCAGGCTCCTCCATCCATGGGGTTTTCCAGGCAAGAGTACTGGAGTGGCGTGCCATTGCCTTCTCTGCATCAAATCCCTAGAGAAGAGAATAAGAAGGAAGAGGGGGGAACCTAAAAAACAAATCTAAAACAATTAACAAAATAGCATTAAGACATAAATATCAGTGATTACCTTAAGTGTAAATGGATTAAATGCTCCAACCAAAAGATACAGACTGACTGAATAGATACAAAAACAAGATATATATATATGCTGTCTATAAGAGACCCACTTCAAATCTAAGGACACACACAGACTGAATGTGAGGGGATGAAAAAAGGTATTCTATGCAAATAGAAATCAAAAGAAAGCTGCAGTAGCAACACTTGTATGAGAAAAAACAGACTTTATTTTTTTAATTTGTTTTTTAATTTTTATAATATCTTGGTTTCTGCCATACAACAATGCAAATCAGGTGTAATTGTACATACATCCACTCCCTCTCTCCCTTCCCTCCTTTCCCCCACCCCAACCCTTGAAGTCATCACAGAGCACCAGATTGGGTTCACTGTGGTACATAGTAACTTCTCATCAGCTATCCATTTTAAACCTGATAGAGTACATACATTGATGCTACTTTCTCCATTCCTCCCACTTTTGCCTTGCCCCACTGTATCCACAAGTCGATTTTCTACATCTTCCTCTCCATTCCTTCCCTACAAATATGTTCATCAATGCCATTTTCCCAGATTTCATATACATGTGTTAATATACTATAGTTGTGTTTCTCTTTCTGACTTACTTCATTCAGTACAACATGCTCTGGATTCATCCACCTCACTAAAACTGACTCAAATTCATTCCTTTTGATGACTGAGTAATATTTTATTGTATATATGTATCACATCTTCCTTATCCATTCATCTGTCATTGGACATCTAGGTTGTTTCTATGTCCTGGCTACTGTAAATAATGTTGCTATGAACATTGGGTGAAAAGTGAAAGTGAAGTTGCTCAGTCGTGTCCAAGTCTTTAGGGTACCTGTGTCTTTTTCAATTATAGCATTCTCAGAGTATATGCCCAGTAGTGTGGTTGCTGGGTCATATGGTAGATTTATTCCTAGTTATTTATGGAATCTCCATACAGTTCTTCATAATGGCTGTATCAATTTACATTCACACCAGCAGTGTAGGAGAGTCCCCCTTTCTCGACATCCGCTCCAGCATTTATTGTTTGTAGATTTTTTGATGAGGGCCTTTCTGACTGCTGTGAGGTGAGGTGATAACTCATTGTAGTTTTGATTTGTATTTCTCTAATAATTAGAGTGCTGAGCACATTTTCATGTGTTTACTGTCCATCTGTATGTCTTCTTTGCAAAAATGTCTGTTTAGATCTTTTACCAAATTTTTGATTGCTCTGTTTGTTTTCCTAACAAAGCTGTATGAGCTGCTTATATATTCTGGAGATTAATCCCTTCATGGATCACAGCCTTATCATGGCAAAGGGGGTTGCATAACACAATGAAGCTATGAGCAATGCATTGAAGGGCCACCCAAGACGACTGGGTCATAGTGAGCAGTTCTGACAAAATGTGGTCCACTGCAAGAGGGAATGATAAAACATTCCAATATTCTTGTCAGGAGAACCCCTTGAACAGTGTAAAAAGGCAAAAAGATATGACACCAGGAGGTGAGCCTTCCAGGTGTCCAATAAGCTACAGGGTAAGAGCAGAGGACTATTATTAATAGCTCCAGAAAAGCATGAATTGGCTGGGACGGAACACAAATGATACTCAGTTGTGGATGTCTGGTGGTGAAAGTAAAATCTGATGCTGCAAATAACAATATTGCATAGGAACCTAGAATGATAGGTTCATGAATTAAGATAAATTGGATGTGGTCAAGCAGGAGATAGCAAGAGTGAACATTGACATCTTAGGAATAAGTGCACTAAAATGGACAGGAACAAGTGAATTTAATTCAGATGACCATAACATCTACTACTGTGGGAAAAAATTCCTTAGAAGAAATGGAGTGGCCCTCATAGTCAGCAAGAGTCCAAAATGCAGTAAGTGGGTGCAGTCTCAAAAATGACAGAATGACCTTGGTTCATTTCCAAGGCAAACCATTCAGCATTACAGTAATCCAAGTCTATGTCCCAAACAGTAATGCAAAAGAAGCTAAAGTTTGCCAGTTCTATGAAGACCTACAACACTTTCAAGAACTAATGCCCAAAAGATGTCTCTCTCATCATAGGGGGTTGCAAAGCAAAAGTAGGAAGTTAAGAGATGCCTGAAGTAACAGGCAAGTTTGCCCTTGGATTTCAAAATTAAGCAGGGCAAAAGCTAACCCAGTTTTGTCAAGAGAACACACTGGTCATGGCAAACATCATAGTCCAACAACACAAGAGGTGACTCTACACATGGACATCACCAGATGGTCAATAAAATCAGATTAATTCTATTTGTTGCAGCTGAAGATGGAGATCTATACAGTCAGGAAAAACATGACATGGAGCTGACTGTTGCTAAGATCATGAGCTTTTTATTGCAAAATTCAGGCTTAAATTGAAAAAAAAAAAAGTAGTGAAAATCACGGGGCTATTCAGCTATAGCCTAAATCAAATCCCTTATGATTATACAGTAGAGGTGGGGAATAGATTCGAGGGAGTACCTGAAGAACTATGGATGGAGACTGATGACATTGAATAGAAGTCAGTGAAAAAAAGAATCTCAAAGAAAAAGAAATGTAAAAAGGCAAAATGGTTGTCTGAGGAGAGCTGAGGAGAGAAGAGAAAAAAGAGCTGAGAGGAGAAGAGAAGCAAAAGTCAAGGGAAAAAGAGAAAGATACACCCAACTGAGTGCAGAGTTTCACAGAAAAGCACAGAGAGATAAGAAGGCCTTCCTAAACGAACAATAGAAATAAGAAAGGAAAACAATAGAAAGGGAAAGCTAGAGATTTCTTCAAGTAAACTGGAGATGTCAAGGGAATATTTCATGCAAGGATTGGCATGATAAAGGACAGTAATGGTAAGGACCTAAGAGAAGCAGAAGAGTTTAAGAAAAGGTGGCAAGAATACACAGAAGAACTATACCAAAAAGGTAATAATGACCCGCATAATCACAATGATTTGATCACTCACTAAGAGCCAGACATTCTGGAGTGTGAAGTCAAGGGACATTAGGAAGCATTACTACAAACAAAGCTAGTGGAGGTGATGGAATTCCAGTGGAGCTATTTAAAATTCTAAAAAAAAAGAAAAAAAGATGCTGTTAAAGTGCTCCACTCAATAAGTTATAAAATGTGGAAAACTTGACACTGACCACAGGACTGGAAAAGGTCAATTTTCATTCCAATCCCAAAGGAGGGAAATGCCAAAGAATGTTCAAACTATTGTACAATTGTACTCATTTCACATGGTAGGAAATTTATGTTCAAAATACTTCAGGCTAGGCTTCAGCAGTATGTGAACTGAGGACTTTCACATGTACAAGCTGGCTTTAGAAAAGACATTGGAACCAGAAACCAAATTGCCAACATTCACTGGATCACAGAGAAGGCAAGAGAATTCCAGAAAAAAATCATTTTAATTATGATTCATTGACTATGTTAAATATTTGATTGTGGATCACAACAAGCTGTGGAAAATTCTTAAAGAGATGAGAATACCAGAGCACCTTACCTTCTACTGAGAATTTGGTATGTGCATCAAGAAGTAACAAAACGAGACATGGAGCAACTGACTGGTTCAAAATTGGGAAAGGAGAAAGACAATAGCTTATTTATTTTATATGCAGAGTACATCATATGAAATGCTTGGTTGGATGAATCACAAACAGGAATCAGGATTGCTGGGAGAAACATCAACAATCTCGGATATGCAGATGATACCACTCTAATGGTTGAAAGTGAAGATGCACAAAGGAACCTCTTGATGAGGGTGAAAGATGAGAGTGAAAAATCTGGCTTAAAATTCAACATTCCAAAAATTAAGATCATGGCATCTAGATCTATCACATCATGGCAAATAGAAGGGGAAAAAGTGGAAGCAGTGACAGATTTTATTTTCTTGAGCTCTAAAATGACTGAAGATGGTGACTCCAGCCATGAAATTAAAAGATGCCTGCTCCTTGGAAGGAAAGCTATGACAAACCTGGACAGTGAATTAAAAAGTAGACATCACTTTGCACAAAAAGGTCCATGTGGTCAAAGCTATTGTTTTCCCAGTAGTCATGTACTGATGTGAAATTTGGACCATAAAGAAGGCTGAGCATGGAAGAATTGATGCTTTTGAATTGTGGTGCTGGAAAATACTCTTAAGAGATCGTTGGACTATGAGGAGATCAAACCAGTCAATCAGAAAGGAAATCAACCCTGAACATTCATTGGAAGGACTGATCCTGCGAATAGCCAACTCATTGGAAAAGTCCTTGATGCTGGGAAAGATTGAGGGCAAAATGAGAAGGTGATAGTACAGGATGAGATGGTTAGATTGTACCACCAATTCAATGAACATGAATTTGAAAAAACTCTGGGAGATAGTGAAGGATAGGGGAGTACTGTGTGCTGCGGTACATGGGGTCACAAAGAGTCAGATATGACTCAGAGACTGAAAAACAACAAAAACAAATTTTTTGTTTGATTTGCAATAATGTTCTCCCATTCTGAGGATTGTCTTTTAATTTGTTTATTGTTTCCTTTTCTGTACAAAAGCTTTTCAAAAAAATCAATACTGTGAAAATGACTATAATACCCCAAGCAATCTACAGATTCAATGCAATCTGCAGCAAATCACCAATAGTATTTTTTGCAGAACTAGAACAAAAAATTCACAATTTTTTGGAAACACAAAAGACCTTGAATATGCAAAGCAGTCCTTAGGAAGAGAAATGGAGCAGGAGGAATCAACTTTATTGTCTTCAAACTATACTACAAAGCTACAGTCATCAAGACAGTGCAGTACTGGGACAAAAACAGAAATAAAGATCAATAGAACAAGACTGAATGCCCAGAGATAAACTCATGCACCTATGGGAACCTTATCTTTGACAGAGGAGGTAAGAATATACAGTGGAGAAAAGATAGCCTCTTCAATAAGTGGGGCTGGGAAAACTGGATACCTACATGGAAGAGTGAACATAGAACACTTCCTATCCCAATACATAAATATAAACTCAAAATGGATAACTCATGTCCATTGAGTTGGTGATGCCATCCAACCATCTCATCCTCTGTTGTCCCCTTCTCCTCCTGCCTTTTATCTTTCCTAGCATCAGGGACTTTTCCAATGAACTGGCTCTGCACATCAGGTGGCCAAAATATTGGAGCTTCAGTCTCAGCATCAGTCCCTTCAATGAATATTCAGGACTGGTTTCCTTTAGGATTGATTGTTTTGATTTTTCTTCAGTCCAAGGGGCTCTCAAGAGTCTTCTCCAACATCACAGTTCAAAAACATTGATTCTTCAGTACTCAGCCTTTATGGTCCAACTCTCACGTCTATACATGACTACTGGAAAAACCATAGCTTTGACTATATGGACATTTTTCAACAAAGTAGTGTCTTTGCTTTTTAATATACTGTCTAGGTTTGTTATAGCTTTTCTTCCAAGGAGCAAGCATCTTTCAATTTCATGGCTGCAGTCATCATCTGCAGTGATTTTGGAGCCCAGGAAAATAAAAAACATTACCTCTTAGACTAACTGGACTAAAAGCAAAAGTAAGCAATTGGGTGTAATTAAACTTAAAACCTTTTGCAAAATATATTTAAAATAAAGAGACAAACAAGGATACTACATAATAATCAAGTTATCAATCCAAAGAAGATAACAGTTGCAAATATATATGCATCCAACATAAAAGTACCCCCATATATAAGGCATACACTAACAGTTATAAAAGAAGAGCTAGGTAACATAATAATAGTGGGGACAGTAACACCCCAATTACATCAATAAATATTCAGACAGAAAATTAATAAGGAAATGCAGGCCTTAAATGACACAATAGACCAGATGGATTTAATATTTATACATCATTCCAACCAAAAGCAGCAGAATACACATTCTTCTCAAGCACAGTTAGAATAATCTACAGGGTATATTACATTCTGAGCCATAAAGAAAACCTTGATAAATTTCAGAAAACTGAAATCATATCAAGCATCTTTTCCAACCACAGTGCTATTAGATTGGAAAACAACTTTAAGAAGAAAATTGTAGAAAACACCCACGAACACATGGAGGCTAAATAATATGCAACTAACAAACAAGATCACTGGATAAATCAATGAGCAAATTAAAGGAAAAACCTAGAGACAAAAGAAAATGGAAACATAATGATCCAAAAATGATGGGACACAGCAAATGCAGTTCTAATAGGCAAGTTTATTATAGCAATACATTATTACCTCAAGAAACATGAAAAATCACAAATATACAACCTAACCGTATACATAAAGCAACTAGAGAAAGAACAAACAAAATCCAAAGTTTCAGGAGGAAAGATGTCATAAAATTTAGAATAGTGGTAAATGAAAGGGACTTAAAAAAATAGAAATGGTCAATGAAGATACAAGCTGGTTCTTTGAAGACATAAGCAAAATTGATAAATCTTTACCTAGATCCATCAAAATAAAAAGAGAGAGGGTCAAATCAATAAAATTAGAAATTAAAAAAGAGAAATCACAATTGACAGCATAGAACTACAAAGGATAATGAGACAACTACAATCAACTATATCCCCCCAAAATGTACAACCTAGAATGGACAAATTCTTAGAAAGTTACAATCTCCCAAGACTAAACCAGGAAAAAATAGAAAACATGAAGAGACTAATCAGAAGTACTGTAATTGAAACTGTGATTAAAAAAAAAAAAGTCAAGGACCTAGTAGCTTCATAGGTGAGTCAACATCCTTCTAAGTACCTTCCCTCCTGAAACTCTTCTAAAAAAGTGCAGAGGTAGGAACATTTAGGAGTTTATTTTGTGAGGTAATCATCACCCTGATACTATCACATCAAAAGAATAAAATACCTAAGAATAAGGCTATTTAAAGAGACAAAAGTGGTGTATTACATTGATTGATTTGCGGATATTAAAGAATCCTTGCATTCCTGGGATAAAGCCCACTTGGTCATGGTGTATGATTTTTTTAATATGTTGTTGGATTCTGTTTGCTAGGATTTTGTTAAGGATTTTTGCATCTATGTTCTTCAGTGATATTGGCCTGTAGTTTTCTTTTTTTGTGGCATCTTTGTCTGGTTTTGGAATTAGGGTGATGGTGGCCTCATAGAATGAGTTTGGAAGCTTACCTTCATCTGCAATTTTCTGGAAGAGTTTGAGTAAGATAGGTGTTAGCTCTTCTCTAAATTTTTGGTAGCATTCAGCTGTGAAGCCATCTGGTCCTGGGCTTTTGTTTGCTGGAAGATTTTTGATTACAGTTTCGATTTCCTTGCTTGTGATGGGTCTGTTAAGATCTTCTATTTCTTCCTGGTTCAGTTTTGGAAAGTTATACTTTTCTAAGAATTTGTCAATTTCATCCAAGTTGTCCATTTTATTGGCATAGAGCTGCTGGTAGTAGTCTCTTATGAGCCTTTGTATTTCAGTGTTGTCTGTTGTGATCTCTCCATTTTCATTTCTAATTTTGTTAATTTGGTTTTTCTCTCTTTGCTTCTTAATGAGTCTTGCTAATGGTTTGTCAATTTTGTTTATTTTTTCAAAAAACCAGCTTTTAGCTTTGTTGATTTTTGCTATGGTCTCTTTAGTTTCTTTTGCATTTATTTCTGCCCTGATTTTTAAGATTTCTTTCCTTCTGCTAACTCTGGGGTTCTTCATTTCTTCCTTCTCTAATTGCTTTAGGTGTAGAGTTAGGTTATTTATTTGGTTTTTTTCTTGTTTCTTGATGTAAGCCTGTAATGCTATGAACATCCCCCTTAGCACTGCTTTTACAGTGTCCCATAGGTTTTGGGTTGTTGTGTTTTCATTTTCATTCATTTCTATACATATTTTGATTTCTTTTTTGATTTCTTCTATGATTTGTTGGTTATTCAGAAGCGTGTTATTTAGCCTCCATATGTTTGAAGTTTTAACAATTTTTTTCCTGTAAATTAGATCTAGTCTTACTGCACTGTGGTCAGAAAAGATGACTGGAATGATTTCAATTTTTTTGAATTTTCCAAGACCAGATTTATGGCCCAGGATGTGATCTATTCTGGAGAATGTTCCGTGTGCACTTGAGAAAAAGGTGAAGTTGATTGTTTTGGGGTGAAATGTCCTATAGATATCAATTAGGTCTAGCTGGTCCATTGACAAATTGAAAGGTAAAAACCATATGATTATCTCAATAGATGCAGAGAAAGCCTTTGACAAAATTCAACACTCATTTATGATTAAAACTCTCCAGAAAGCAGGAATAGAAGGAACATACCTCAACATAATAAAAGCTATATATGACAAACCCACAGCAAGCATCACCCTCAATGGTGAAAAATTGAAGGTATTTCCCCTGAAATCAGGAACAAGACAAGGGTGCCCACTCTCACCACTACTATTCATCATAGTGTTGGAAGTTCTGGCCACAGCAATCAGAGCAGAAAAAGAAGTAAAAGGAATCCAGATATGAAAAGAAGAAGTAAAACTCTCACTGTTTTCAGATGACATGATCCTCTATATAGAAAACCCTAAAGACTCTACCAGAAAATTACTAGAGCTAATCAATGAATATAGTAAAGTTGAAGGATATAAAATTAACACACAGAAATCCCTTGCATTCCTATATACTAACAATGAAAAAAAAAAAGAGAAATTAAGGAAACAATACCATTCACCATTGCAACAAAAAGAATAAAATACTTAGGAGTATATCTACCTAAAGAAACAAAAGACCTATACACAGAAAACTATAAAACACTGATGAAAGAAATCAAAGAGGACACAAACAGATGGAGAAACATACCGTGTTCATGGATTGGAAGAATCAATATTGTCAAAATGGCTATTCTACCCAAAGCAGTCTATAGATTCAATGCAATCCCTATCAAGCTACCAACGGTATTTTTCACAGAACTAGAACAAATAATTTCACAATTTGTATGGAAATACAAAAAACCTCGAATAGCCAAAGTAATCTTGAGAAAGAAGAATGGAACTGGAGGAATCAACCTGCCTGACTTCAGACTCTACTACAAAGCCACAGTCATCAAGACAGTATGGTACTGGCACAAAGACAGAAATATAGATCAATGGAACAGAATAGAAAGCCCAGAGATAAATCCACGAACCTATGGACACCTTATCTTTGACAAAGGAGGCAAGGATATACAATGGAAAAAAGACAACCTCTTTAACAAGTGGTGCTGGGAAAGCTGGTCAACCACTTGTAAAAGAATGAAACTAGAACACTTTCTAACACCATACACAAAAATAAACTCAAAATGGATTAAAGATCTAAATGTAAGACCAGAAACTATAAAACTCCTAGAGGAGAACATAGGCAAAACACTCTCTGACATAAATCACAGCAGGATCCTCTATGACTCACCTCCCAGAATATTGGAAATAAAAGCAAAACTAAACAAATGGGACCTAATGAAACTTAAAAGCTTTTGCACTACAAAGGAAACTATAAGTAAGGTGAAAAGACAGCCCTCAGATTGGGAGAAAATAATAGCAAATGAAGAAACAGACAAAGGATTAATCTCAAAAATATACAAGCAACTCTTGAAGCTAAATTCCAGAAAAATAAATGACCCAATCAAAAAATGGGCCAAAGAACTAAACAGACATTTCTCCAAAGAAGACATACAGATGGCTAACAAACACATGAAAAGATGCTCAACATCACTCATTCTCAGAGAAATGCAAATCAAAACCACAACGAGGTACCATTACACGCCAGTCAGGATGGCTGCTATCCAAAAGTCTACAAGCAATAAATGCTGGAGAGGGTGTGGAGAAAAGGGAACCCTCTTACACTGTTGGTGGGAATGCAAACTAGTACAGCCGCTATGGAAAACAGTGTGGAGATTTCTTAAAAAACTGGAAATAGAACTGCCATATGACCCAGCAATCCCACTTCTGGGCATACACACTGAGGAAACCAGATATGAAAGAGACAGGTGCACCCCAATGTTCATCGCAGCACTGTTTATAATAGCCAGGACATGGAAGCAACCTAGATGCCCATCAGCAGATGAATGGATAAGGAAGCTGTGGTACATATACACCATGGAATATTACTCAGCCATTAAAAAGAATTCATTTGAACCAGTCCTAATGAGATGGATGAAGCTGGAGCCCCTTATACAGAGTGAAGTAAGCCAGAAAGATAAAGAACATTACAGCATACTAACACATATATATGGAATTTAGAAAGGTGATAACGATAACCCTATATGCAAAACAGAAAAAGAGACACAGAAATACAGAACAGACTTTTGAACTCTGTGGGAGAATGCGAGGGTCGGATATTTCAAAAGAACAGCATGTATACTATCTATGGTGAAACAGATCACCAGCCCAGGTGGGATGCATGAGACAAGTGCTCCAGCATGGTGCACTGGGAAGACCCAGAGGAATCGGGTGGAGAGGGAGGTGGGAGGGGGGATCGGGATTGGGAATACATGTAAATCCATGGCTGATTCATATCAATGTATGACAAAACCCACTGGAAAAAAAAATAAAAAAATAAAAAATAAAACAAAAAAAAATATAAAGAGACAAAAGACCTCTACTCTGAAAACTAAGATGATAATGAAAGAAATCAAATATGACTCAAACAAATGGAAAGATATAGCATGATTTTGGATTGGAAAAATTGTGTCAAAATGACTATACCACACAAGGTAATCTACAGATTCAATGCAACCTCTATCAATTTACCAATGGCATTTTTTTAAGAGCTTCTACAAAGTTACAGATATCAAGACAGTATGTTACTGACACAAAGACAGAAATATAGATCAATGGAACAAAATAGAAAGCCCAGAGATAAATCCACGCACCTATGGACACCTTATCTTTGACAAAAGAGGCAAAAATATGCAATGGAGAAAAGACAATCTCTTTAACAAGTGGTGCTGGGAAAACTGGTCAACCACTTGTAAAAGAATGAAACTAGAACACTTTCTAACACCATACACAAAAATAAACTCAAAATGGATTAAAGATCTAAATGTAAGACCAGAAATGATAACACTCCTAGAGGAAAACATAGGCAAAACACTTTCTGATATAAATCACAGCAAGATCCTCTATAATCCACTTCCCAGAGTAATGGAAATAAAAGCAAAAACAAACAAATGGGACCTAATTAAACTTAAAATCTTTTGCACAATGAAGAAAACTATAAGCAAGGTGAAGAGACAGCCTTCAGAATGGGAGAAAATAATAGCAAATGAAGCAACTGACAATGAATTAATCTCAAAAATATACAGGCAGTCCATGCAGTTCTATACCAAAAATAAATAAATAAATAAATAAAAAACCCAATCAAAAAATGGGCTCAAGAACTAAACAGACATTTCTCCAAAGAAAACATACAGATGGCTAACAGATACATGAAGAGATGCTCAACATCACTCATTCTCAGAGAAATGTAATTCAAAACCATAATGAGGTACCATCTCACACCCGTCAGAGTGGCTGCTATTCAAAAGTCTACAAACAATAAATGCTGGAGAGGGTGTGGAGAAAAGGGAGCCCTCCTACACTGTTGGTGGGTATGCAAACTAGTACAGCCACTATGGAGAACAGTGTGGAGATTCCTTCAAAAACTGGAAGTAGAACTGCTATATGACCCAGTAATCCACTGCTGAGCATAGACACCAAGGAAACCAGAATTGAAAGAGACACGTGTACCCCAATGTTCATTGTAGCACTGTTTATAATAGCCAGGACATAGAAGCAACCTAGATGTCCATCGGCAGATGAATGGATACGAAATCTGTGGTACATATATACAATATAATATTACTCAGCCATTAAGAAGAATACATTTGAATCAGTTCTAATGAGGTGGATGAAACTGGAGCCTATTATATGGAGTGAAGTAAGTCAGAAAGAAAAACACCAATACAGTATACTAATGCATATATATGGAATTTAGAAAGATTATAATGATGGCCCTATATGTGAGACAGCAAAAGAGACACAGATGTATAGAACATTCTTTTGGACTCTATGGGAGAAGGCAAGGGTGGGATGATTTGAGAGAATTGCATTGAAACATGTATATTTTCATATGTGAAACATTGCCAGCCCAAGTTCGATGCCTAGATTGGGTGCTCAGGGCTGGTGCCCCGGGATGACCCTGAGGGATGGGATGGGGAGGGAGGTGGGAAGGGGGTCAGGATGGGGGGAACACATGTACACCCATGAGTGATTCATGTCAATGTGTGGCAAAAACCACTACAATATTGTAAAGTAGTTAGCCTCCAATTAAAATAAATAAATAAAAAAAAAGAACATTCTCAAACACCATACACAAAAAATAAACTCAAAATGGATTAAGGACTTAAAATAAGACTGCATGCTATAAAACTCATAGAGGAAAACATAAGCAGAACAGTCTATGATATAAAGTACAGACATATCTTTTTGTATTCACCTCCAGAGTAATGATAATAAAGATAAATGTAAACAAATAGGACCTAATTAAACTTAAAAGGGTTTTCATGGCAGTAGAAACAATAAACAAATCAAAAAGGCAATCCACAGAATTGGATAAAATATTTCCAAATAATGCAATTGACAAAAGATTAATCTCCAAAATATACAAACAGCTTAATATTTTTTTAAAAAGGCAAAGAACCTTATAAAAAAAATGGGGAAATGATCTAAATAGATCTTTCTTCAAAGAGGAATAATGGATGGCCAAAAAACACGTGAAAAGATGCTCAACATCACTCATTATTGGGCTTTCCAGGTGGCACCAGCCATAAAGAATCCACCTGCCAATGCAGGAGATGGAGGTTCAAACCCTGGGTCGAGTAGATCCCCTGGAGAAGGGAATGGCAACCCACTCCAGTGTTCTTGTCTGGAAAATCCCGTGGATAGAGCAGCCTGGTGGGCTACAGTCCATGGGGTCACAAACAGCTGGACATGACTGAGTTTCTGAGCATTTTTGGAATTAATAATCACTAATTATTAGAGAAATACAAATCAAAACTGCAATGTAATATCACCTCACACTGGTCAGAATGACCATCTTCAAAAAATCTATAGACAATAAATGCTGGAGAGGATGTGGCGAGAAGGGAACCCTCTTGCATTGTTGATGGGAATGTAAATTGATAAAGCTACTATAGAGAACAGTATGGAGGTTCTTCAGAAAACTAAAAATAGAGTTACCAGAAGATCCAGCAATCCCACTCCCTGGGCATATATATGGCAAAAACCATACTTCAGAAAGATACTTGAACTCAAATATTCATTGAGCACTATTTACAATAGTCAAGGTATGGAAATAATCTAAATGTACATCTACAGTGAAAGGTTAAAGAGATGTGGTACATTTGTATAATGGAATATTATTTAGTCATAAAAACTGAAATAATGCCCTTTGCCACAACACAAATGGAACTATAGATTATCATACTAAGTGAAGTAAGTCAGACAGAAAAAAAACAAATATGATATCATTCATATGTGGAATCTAAAAAGTGATACAAATAAACTTATTCAAAAAACAGAAAGGGACTCACAGATTTAGAAAATAAACTTATAGTTAACAAATGAAACGTTGAGCGGAGGGATAAATTAGGAGGTTGGTTTTAACATATACACATTATTATATATAAAATAGATAATCAACAAGGACCTACTGTACAGCACAGAGAACTCATCTCAGTATTCTCTAATAACCTATATGGAAAAAGGATCTGAAAAATAATATATTATGTACACATGTATAACTAAATCACTTTTCTGTATATCTGAAACAAACACAACATTGTAAATCAAGTATACATATAAAATAAATATTAATAAAAATAAATGAATCTGGATATATTATTATTAATTACAAGCTTACAGAAATTAAATAAAATTAGCAAAGAATATTTAAATAATTATATACTAACAAATTAGATAATCTAGATGAAGGGGGTAAGCTCCTAGAAATCCACAAATTACCTAAGCTGAGTCAATAAGAAATAGATAATATCAACAGAGTTATAACAAGGAAAGAGTGTGAATCAGTAATCATAAATCTCTCAATGTAGAAAAATCCAGGAAGAGATAGCTTCTCTACTGACTCTAACAAACATTAAAAGAATTACTCCTAATCTTTTTCAAAATTTACCAAAAAATTAAATGAAGTTTAATACCTAACTCATGTTATGAGGCCAGCAATAACCTGATAAAATACCAGATAAAAACACACCACAAGAAAAGAAAATTATACACCAATATTGCTCACGTATATTCACTTAAAAATTTCAAAAATATAAGTGTAATGAATCCTATAGCATATTAAAAGGATTACACACCAAGAGAAGTTTATCATAAGCATGCATGGATGATTTAACGTAATAAAATAAGTGTTAACATCATTCACTAATAGAATAAAGAGAAAAAAAAGACATGATCATCTCAATTGCCAAATTAAAGTAGAAATAAAAGGGAACGTCCCCATTATGGTAAAAAACATACATGAAAAATCCAACGTTTATATCAAACTCAATGGCAAAATACTGACACCTTCTCCCTATGATTAGAAAGAAACAAAAAGAATGGCCACTTTTACTACTACAAGTCAGCATCTTAATAGAAGTTCTAGCCAGAGTTATTATAGAAGGAAAATATATAAAATGAATACAAATTGGAAATAAAGAAGTCCCTGGACCGCTAGGGACTCCCCTGGTGGTCCAGTGGTTAAGACTCTGCACTTCCAATGTAGGGGGTGAAGATTTGATCCCTGATTGGAGAGTTAAGATCCCACGTCCTGTGCAGCATGGCCAAGAAAAAAAGTAAAACTATACTTGTAGATCACAAGATCCTATGTGTAGAAAAACCCAATTATTCCACACAAATGCCTACTAGTAAATTTTATGGGCTAAATTATGTGCTGTGCTTATTCACTCAGTCATGTCCAACTCTTTGTGACCCTATGTACTGTAGCCTGCCAGTCTCCTCTGTCCATGGAATTCTCCAGGCAAGAATACTAGAGTGGATAGCTTTCCTCTTCTCCGGGGTATCTTCCCAATCCAGGAATCAAACCCAGGTCTCCCGCATTGCAGGTGGATTCTCTTATCAGTTGAGCCACCAGGGGAGCCCAAGAATACTGGAGTGGGTAGCCTATCCCTTCTCCAGTGGATTTTCCCAACTCAGGAATTGAACCAGGGTCTCCTGCATTGCAGGTGGATTCTTTACCAGCTGAGCTACCAGAGAAGACCACAGAATTATGTCCCACCCCTCAAATCATACGTTGAAGCCATAACTCTTGTACCTCAGAATGTGACTGTATTTCCAAGTTGGAACATTTACAAAGATAATTTAATTAAAATGGGATGGTAGGGTGTACCCTAATGCAATATGACTAATATCCTTACAAGAAGAGATTTTGGGGGGCAGTCCCAAGATGAAGGAGGAATAGGATAGGAAGTTCACTTTCTCCCCCCAAAATACAACAAAAGATCATCTGCATGTGGAGCAACTCCCACAGAACAACTTCTGAACACTGATGAAGGACACCAAATGCCCAGAAATGCAAACAAATCTCAGAACGATGATAGGGATGAAAAGAGAGACAAAGGGTTTTGGGACAGGGACTCTTCTTGGGGAGGGAGTCATGAAGGAGAAGAAGTTCACACACAATAGGAAACCTTCTCAAAGGCAGGGTCAATGGGAGCTTAGGAAACTCAGAGAGAAGACCGAGAAAACTTCACCACAGAAATAGTGCTGAGAAGAGGCTCACATGCTTGCATCCACCTACAGCGAGTGGGAGCTGGGTGCAGAGGCATGGGCTGTGTCATTGGTTCTCAGGGAAAGGACCTGGGTTGAATGCTGTGAGGATACTCTGAGGGGGCTAATGTGACAAAGCACAGACAGAATGGGGAAAACGTGGGATTGCCAGAGAAACAAAGGACCGTTCCCAAGGGGCAGCTCTAACGCCTCATTTTGATTCCTGGTGTGCTCATAGAATCAGAATACCAAAGTGGGGTGAGCTTGCCCTAGTGAATATCACAGTGGGGTGAGCTTGCTGCCATTTATAGCCCAGGAAGCAGAGAGGCAGGTGTGCACCAGCCAGAGGCAGAAGGCAAAGGGCCGCTGCAATCTCAACCCCAGAGACCACATCTGCTGCCAAGATGTGAGCAGACTGCCAGCCACTACCCACGTCTTCCTGGGATCCTGGACAGCTCAGATCTGCTGGGAGCGTCACAGCTTGAGATCAGCTCCCCTGAGGAGACCCATGGTCCACCTGGGACTGTGACCTCACAATGCACCTGGGAGCCCAAATGGATTGGCCCTGGGAGGTGCACACCCACCATGAGCTGTGGCAATCCCTATGTGGTCCATCCACTCATACACGCCAGCAGTATCCCTCCCTCTCCACAGCACAACTGAGCAAGTGAGCCCGAATAAGTGGCCATTGTTGCCCCCTCATGTCAGGGTGGAGATAAGACACTGAAGATAGACTTGCAAGCAGGAGCAGCCAGCGAGAGTAAAGAAAGAAGGGGGAACCATCCCAGAAATGGCAGGTGCAACAGATTAAAATCCTGCAGGCCTTCCTAGATATATCAGAAGGCCTTCTGAGTGAGCAACTCAGCTGGAGCAGGGAAAGAGAACGTTCACCTAAGTACCACTGGATACATACTTTCTGCCTCCTATAAATTTTTATTATAATTATTATTTTAATTTTTAATTTTATTATTTTAAACATTTCTTTTTTCTTTTTTCCCCATTTTCCCCCTTTCTTTGACCCCCTTTTTTCTTTTTTCCCTCATACTGTCCTATATGCTTCTTTATTACTCTTTTAACTTCCGTTTTTTACTCTACTTTTATCTTTATAAAAAAACTTATTTTAAAATAAATTCCACCAAGGAAACCAGATCTGAAAGAGACACATATACCCCAATGTTCATCGCAGCATTGTTTATAATAGCCAGGACATGGAAGCAACCTAGATGCCCATCAGCAGACGAATGGATAAGGAAGCTGTGGTACATATACACCATGGAATATTACTCAGCCATAAAAAAGAATTCATTTGAATTAGTTCTAATGAGATAGATGAAACTGGAGCCCATTATACAGAGTGAAGTAAGCCAGAAAGATCAAGACCAATACAGTATACTAACACATATATATGGAATTTAAAAAGATGATAATGATAACCCTATATGCAAAACAGAAAAAGAGACACAGATGTACAGAACAGACTTTTAGACTCTGTGGGAGAAGGCGAGGGTAGGATGTTCAGAGAGAACAGCATTGAAACAAGTATACTATCAAGGGTGAAACAGATCACCAGCCCAGGTTGGATGCATGAGACGGGTGCTCAGGGCTGGTGCACTGGGAAGACCCAGAGGGATGGGATGGAGAGGGAGGCGGGAGGGGGGATCTGGATGGGGAACACATGTAAATCCATGGCTGATTCATGTCAATGTATGGCAAAAACCACTACAATATTGTAAAGTAATTAGCCTCCAATGAATAAAAATAAATGGAAAATAAAATAAATTCAATAAGTTTTAAAAGGTTGTGTTTGATTTTGTCTTTTATATTGCACTTTTGAGAGTCTAATTTTTATTCTAGGTTTTAATTTTCACATTTTGATCTTTTGTTATTTTGTGTCTTAAAATTCTAATTTTTTAGTATTCATTTTCACTTAGGGATTTTATTATTGGATTGATTGCTTTCTTCCCTTTTGACCCTCCCTTTTTCTCCTCCTTGTCACCTCTTTCCCCCTCCTTCCTCTTCTCTTCTCTATATAACTCCGCGATTCTCCTAGGATGTTCCTGGCTGTGGAGAGTTGTTTCAGCATTAATCTGTGGGTTTTGTCTTCTGTGCTGTGTGGACTGAGAAGTGAAAACCTGAGGCAAGAGGTTCAACTCCAGAACTTTGGGCCATCATAGAAATCCTGACCCCAGGGAACATTAATAGATGAGAGTCCGCCCAAAAGCCTCTACACCTCTACTGAAACCAAGCACCACCCAAGAGCCAAAGTTCCAGTGCAAGACTCCCCATGCTTATCCTCCAGCAAAACAGGAAAATAATCCTGAACATTAACAGATAGGCTGCCCAAAGCCATGCCAAACCCAGAGACACCCCAAAACTCACTACTGGACACTGTACTGCCCTTCAGAGAGACAAGATCCAGCTCCATCCACCAGAACACTGACAGAAATTTCCCCATCCAGGAAACCATCACAAGGCACTGGTCCAACCCAACCCAGAGGGAGCAAACTTTCCGTTTGCAGAAAGGAGACCCCAAACACAGAAAACTAAACAAAATGAAAAGATAGAGAAATATCCAGCAGGTGAAGGAACAGGATAAAAACCTACCAAAGCAAACAAAAGAGGAGATAGGGAGTCTACCTGAAAAAGAATTCAGAATAATGATAGCAAAGATAATTCAAAATTTTGAAAACAAAAGGGAGATGCAGATAACTAGACTAGAGACACAGATTGAGAAGTTGCAAGAAATGTTTAACAAGGACCTAGAAGAATTAAAGGACAGCCAATCAACAATAAACAACACAATAACTGAGATTAAGAACACTCTAGAGGAAACCAAAAGTAGAGTAACTGTGGTGGAAGAATGGATAAGTGAGTTAAAAGCAGATGGTGGAAATAAATGAAGCAGAGTAGAATAAAGAAAAAAGAAGAAAAAGAAATGAGGACAGCCTCAGAGATCTCTGTGACAATGTTAAGCACCCCAGCTTTTGAATCATAGTTGTCCCAGAAGAAGACAAAAGGAAAGGGCATGAGAAAATACTTTAGAGATAATAGTCAAAAACTTCCCTAAAATGGGGAAGGGCATAGCCACCCAACTCCAAGAAGCTCAGAGAGTCCCATACAGGATCATTCCAAGGAGAAACACACCAAGATACATATTAATCAAACTAACAAAAATTAACCACGAAGAGCAAATATTAAACGCAGCAAGGAAAAAGCAACAAAAAACATACAAGGTGATCCCCCAAAGGCTAACTGCTGAACTTTTCAACAGAAACTCTGCAGGCCAGAAGGAAATGGCAGGGTATACTTAAAGTGATGAAAGGGAAAAACCTACAAGCAAGATTATTCTATCCAGCAAGGATCTCATTCAGATGTGAAGGAGAAATAAAAAACTTTACAGATAAGCAAAAACAAAGATCATTCAGCACCTCAAAGCTGGCTCTTCAACAAATGCTAAAGGGAACCATAGACAAGGTCAATAAAAAGGAATCCAAAACAATGAAATATAAGGTAATGGGATCATACTTCTCACTAATTACATTAAATGTAAATGTATTAAGTGCTCCAACCAAAAGACACAAATTGGCTGATATAAAAAATAAGACTCTATATTTGCTGTCTACAAGAGACTCACTTCAAACGTAGGGATACATACAGACTGAAAGTGAGGGGCTTGAAAACACTATTTCATGCAAACGGAGACCAAAGGAAATTGGGAGTAGCAATGCTCATATCAAATAAAATAGACTTTAAAATAAAGACTGTTATAAGAGACAATGAAGGGCACTACATAATGCAGGGACCATTCCAAGAAGAAGACACAACAATTATTATTATATATGCACCCAACATTGTAGAACCAAAATACATAAGGTAAATGCTAAGAACTATCAAAGGGGAGTTCATCTTTCAGTATCATATCTTTTTGCCTTTTCATACTGTTCATGGGGTTCTCAAGGAAAGAATGCTGAAGTGATTTGCCATTCCCTTCTCCAGTGGGCCGCGTTTTGTCTGAACTCTCCATCATGACCAGTCCGTCCTGGGTGGCCCTACATGGCATGGCTCAGAGCTTCATTGAGTTAGACAAGGCTGTGATCCATGTGATCAGTTTGGTTAGTTTCCTGTGATTGTGGTTTTCATTCTGTCTCCCCTCTGATTGATAAGGCTAAGAGGCTTGTGAAAGCTTCCTGATGGGAGGGACTGCCTGTGGGGAGAACTGGGTCTTGCTCTAGTGGGCAAGGCTATGCTTAGTAAATATTTAATACAATTTTCTGCTGATGGGTGGGGCTGTGTTCACTCCCTATAGTTTGGCCTAAGGCCAAATTATGGTAGGGGTAATGGTGACCTCCTCCAAAGGACTTATGCCAGTATGATGCAAAGAGTTGACCCATTGGAAAAGACCCTGATGCTGGGAAAGATAGAAGGCAGAAGGGGGAGAGGACGACAGAGGACCAGATGGTTGGATGGCATCATTGACTCAATAGACATGAGTTTGAGCAAGCTCTGGGAGATGGTGAAGGACAGACAAGCTTGGCGTGCTGCAGTCCATGGGGTTAAAAAGAATCAGGCACAACCGAGTGACTGAACAACAACAAAAATAAAGGGGAAATTGACACTAACACAATAATAGGGGGGACTTTAACACTCTAGTCACACAATGAACATATCATCCAGACAGAAAATTAATAAGAAAACACAAGCTTTAAATGATACATTGGAACAGTTGGATATAATTGATATCTATAGGGCATTTCACACAAAAATGATGGATTTCACCTGTTTATAAAGTGCACATGGAATATTCTCCAGGATCAATCAAATCCTGGGCCAAAAATCAAGTCTTAGTAAATTAAAAAAAAAACTGAAATATTTTCAAACATCTTTTATGATCACAATGCTATAAGATTAGATATCAACAATAAAAAATAACAAACACATGGAATTGTGTTCATTGTTCAGAAAAACCACCCTTCTGAATAACCAACAGATCACTGAAGAAATCAAAAAGGAAATAAATATCTGCATAGAAACAAATGAAAATGAAAAAAAAAGACAAGTCAAACCTATGGGATCAGTAAAAGCAGTGACAAGAGGGAAGTTTATAGCAACACAGTCTACCTCAAGAAACAAGAAAAACATCAAATAAACAACCTGACATTATACATAAAGTGACTAGAAAAAGAAGGAAAAAACCCACTAAAGTTAGTAGAAGGAAAGAAATAATAAAGATCAGAGCAGAAATAAATGAAAAGGAAATGAAGGAGAATATAGCGAAAATCAATACAAGAAAAAAAAATGGTTCTTTGAGAAGATAAAATAGAAAAAAACATTAGGCTGACTCATCAATAAAGAAGGGAGAAGACTAAAATCAATAAAATTACAAATGAAAAAGAAATGACAACAGACAACACAGAAATAGAATCATAAGGGACTACTATGAGCAATGATATGCCAAAAATGGACAACTTGGAAGAAATGGAAAAATCCTTAGAAAAGTATAACCTTTCAAAACTGAACCAGGAAGAAATAGAAAATATGAACAGGTCAATCACAAGCATGGAAGTTAAAACTATGATCATAAGTTAAACAAAAGCCCATGACCACATGGCCTTACAGGAGAGTTCTACCAAAAATTTAGAGAAGAGCTAACACCTATCCTGCTCAAACTTTTCCAGAAAATTACAGAGGAAGGAAAACTCAAAAAATCATTTTTAGAAAGCCACCATCACCCTGATACCAAAACCCAACAAAGAAAGAGAAAATTACAGGCCAATATTACTGATGAACACAGGTGCAAAAATCATCAACCAAATCCCAGCAAACAGAAACCAACACCATATTAAAAAGTTCAAACATAATGATCAAGTGGGCTTCATCCAAGGGATGAAAGGATTCTTCAATATATGCAAATCAATCAATGTTATATACCATACTAACAAATTGAAAGATAAAAACCATACAATTATTTCAATAGATGCAGAGAAAGTCTTTGATAAAATTTAAAGTCCATTCATGATAAAAAAAAAAAAACTCTCAGGAAAGTAGGCACTGAAGGAACAAACCTCAATATAGTAAAAGCCATATACTCAAACCCACAGCAAACATTATCCTTAATGGTAAAAAATTGAAAGCATTTCCTCTAAAATCAAGAACAAGACAAGGGTGCTTCCTCTCATCACTGCAATTCACCATAGTTTTGAAAGTCCTAGCCATAGCAATTAGAGTAGAAAAAGAAATAAAAATAATTCAGGTTGGAAAAGAAGAAATAAAATTCTCACTGTTACCAGGTGACATGATTCTCTACATAGAAAACCCTAAAGATGTCACCAGAAAATCACTAGAGGTAATCAGTGAGTATACTAAATCACAGGATATAAAATTAATACCCAGAAATCCTCTGCATTCCTATACACTAATAATTAAAAATCAGAAAGAGAAATTAAGGAAAGAATCTAATTCACCACTACAACAAAAAGAATAAAATACTTACAAATAAATTTAGATAAAGAGAGAAAAGACCTGCATACAGAAAACTACAAAATGCTGATGAATGAAGTCAAAGATGAGACAAATAGGAGAAATATATCATGTTCTTGAATTGGAAGAATCAATATAGTGAAAATGACTATATTACCCAAAGCAATCTATAAATTAAATGCAATTCCTATCAAACTACCACTGGTACTCTTCACAGAACTAGAACATATCATTTCACAATTTGTATGGGAACATAAAAGATCTTGAATGCCCAAAGCAGCCTTGAGAGAATGGAAATGGACATATCTACCTTCCTGACTTCAGACTATAGTACAAAGCTACAGTCATCAAGAGAGTATGGTACTGCCACAGAAACAGAAATATAGATCAATGGAACAATATAGAAATCCCAGATATAAATCCAAACACCTATTGAAACCCTATCTTTGACCAAGGAGGCAAAAATATGCAAGAGAGTAAAGACAGTCTCTTCAACAAGTGGTGTTGGGAAAACTGGTCAATTATATGTAAAAGAATGAAACTACAACACTTTCTAACACCATACACAAAAATAAACTCAAAATGGAGTAAATGCCTAAGTGTAAGACCAGAAACCATAAAACTCTTAGAGGAACACACAGGAAGAGCACGCTCTCGACATAAATCACAGTAAGATTTTCTATCACCCACCTCCCAAAGTTATAGAAATAAAACCAAAAATAAACAGATAGAGCTTAATTAAACTTAAAATCTTTTGCACAATGAAGGAAAGTATAAGCAGGTGAAAAGACAACCCTCAGAATGGGAGAAAACTGTAACAAATGAAACAACTCACAAAGAATTAATCTCCAAAAAATACAAGCAACTCATGCAGCTCAATGCCATAAAAACAGACAACCCAATCAAAAAGTGAGCTGAAAACCTAAACAGACATTTCTCCAAAGAATACATACAGATGGCTAATAAACAGATGCTCAGCATCACTCATATTATAGAAATGCTAATCAAAACTACAATGAGGTATCATCTCACATAGATCAGTATGGACATCGACAAAAAGTCTACAAACAATAAATGCTGGAGAGGGTGTGGAGAAAAGGGAATCCTCTTATACTGTTCATGTGAATGCAAACTGATACAAGTAGTATGGAAAACAATATGGAGATTCCTTAAACAAAAACAACTAGGAATAAAACTATCATACAACCCAGTAATACCACTACTGGGCATTGAAAAAGACACATGTACCCCAGTATTCATTATAGCACTGTTTACAATTGCTAGGGCTTGGAAGCAACCTAGATTTCCATTTATAGATAAATGGATAAGGAAGTTATAGTATATATACACAATGGAATATTACTCAGCTATAAAAAGGAATGAATCTGAGTCAGTTCTAATGAGGTGGAGGAATCTAGAGCCTATTATACAGAATGAAGTATGTTAGAAAGAGAAAGACAAATACCATATATTAACACATATATATGAAATCTAGAAAGATGGTATCAGTGATCCTATGTACAGGGCAACAAAGGAGACACAGACATAAAGAACATATTTTGGACTCAGTGGGAGGAGGAAGGGTGGAATGATTTGAGATATTAGCATTGAA